>NW_020312514.1:0-231317 GCF_002999335.1 Cyclospora cayetanensis | reverse complement strand
GGTGTGGCCTTTGTAATGTGTATTGATTGGGGTGTAAGGTGTGGCCTTTGTAATGTGTATTGATTGGGGTGTAAGGTGTGGCCTTTGTAATGTGTATTGATTGGGGTGTAAGGTGTGGCCTTTGTAATGTGTATTGATTGGGGTGTAAGGTGTGGCCTTTGTAACTTGTACGAGCTGGGGTTTGAGATGCCACTGATAGGGAATAGGCTTTTCAACGCTTACATCTGGAAGGCCTTTGCGGGAGCAGGCATCAAATGCATGACTTGCAGGTGTGCGTCGGCTGCTGCAGAAGCAACGCGACCAGAGAGGCGGCTTAGGAGATGACGACAGGGAGTTCCATACTGTTGACAGCAAGCCCATGATGAGACACAGAGCAGCAGGGGGTCAGTTGCCTACGGCTTACGCCGTGCTTGTTTTTTTCTTGCATGCAGTAGCCACCTTCTTCCCCCCCTTCCTTTCCCCCCTGCGTTTCTCTCCTGTCGCGTGTTGGCTGTACTATTTTGGCTCTCGTGCGTGCTTTAAGCATTCATTTACTTGGGGGTCGTTATACTTGCTGTTTGTTCGACTGCCTTGGGGTGAACCCCCCTATATACCGTGCCTGCCCACCAGACTGCACCTACGCATGTTTCTTAATGTGGTGGCTCCCGCTTTCCCCCTGCATCTTCTCGTTTGAATCTTTTTTCGCATTCAAATTTTCTGATTTCCTGCCTGCTGTCCCGAACTTTCGGCGTGCTGATATTCCGAAGCCTCCGGCTCTTGCCACGCTGAGGCTTTTGTTCGCTTACGGGTGTTTCTTTCGGGGGCATGATATCCACTTTTCTTCTTGTACACTTGGCTTCGTGCAGAGGGTTGGCTTAGTCGGCGCCGCGCGCCCATGAAGCAAACAACAGCGGCTTTCAACGAGAAAACGAAGGAGGAAGAAGAACTCAAATTGGGAAAGAAAGCGAAAAGCGATCAAAAGAAGCAGCAGCAACAGCAACAGGTGAGACAGGCGGCTTCCTCCGGCAAGGCTCGTCGTGTTGCATGCGTGTGCTCTTGCCCTGGCTGGCATTGCATTTTCCAGGTTGTGATCACTTTTTGTTTCGTGTTCCCATGTGCCTGTCGACTCGCCGAAAAGTCTCCTTTCTGTGTGTATGTGTTGAAAGGCCCCAATGCCACTCCGTTCTTGTGCTTCCATGCATGCGTCGGCTAGTGTATGGATGCGGCTCCCTCATGATCTTTGCTTCGGAAGCCTAGCTGCCTTGTCTTGTTCACCTCTTCATGCGCGTCTGGTGGTAGCGGCTTTTTCTTGATCGCTTGTTGCTTCTCGCATGCGCAGGGAAGCTTGCCTACAAGGCGGCATGAAGGGATGTGCGTTGTTTCCTCTTGCAGGCTCGATATGCGCGCATCCACGCGAGACACCGCGCCTTCTCGGAGTGGTCCATTCAGCCCACGAACGACTGGCAAGTTATTGCCGAACTACCGCTGCAGCAGCTTCACAAGCAGCAAATTGAGAATAGTAAGCTCGCGTCCGCGCGCACGGCAGTCCAAAGCCGTATACATGCCCAAAGTTTGTTTCCGTGGATCGATAGCGTTTCCGCCGCCTCCTCTTGTGTGGTCATCGCTAATGCGCATGCTGCATGGCTCAATTGCACGTGCTATTGGCTGTTATCTACCCAGCAGGATCTGCAACGCACGAGTCTCTCGAGCTCGGTAGGACGCGGTGCACTAACTGCTTTTGCATTGCCACTCTATGGCGTGTTCTTTTCTGTGCTCCCTCGCAGATCGCATCAACGTTGAAGATATTGAATGGAGAGGCACGCTCGGGGTGTACTCTCGACAGGCAGACAAAATATCCAGCAAACTGCCGGTTGCCATGCAAAACCTCAGCAGCAACTTTTATTATTACTGGGTTACCACTCAAGACGATGAAGTTATCAGGGTAAGACACGCGCAACGCGTGCAGGACGTATATTTATATATGTATGCGTGTATATATATATATATATATTCTTACACACATACGTATACACATATACATACACGCTGTCGCTGGCGTTCTGCTGGTGCACAGTCGCTGGTGCAGCTGCCGGCTTTTTGTGGAAAGGCGTTGCCTTTGCAGAGGAATTCTTGTGCATCCTTGTATCTATGCCTGCATTTCCCAACTTATTTTGTTATAGGGACAGGTACAACGTTTGTTTATAGAGGTAGCTTGTTTTTTTCGACGTGTCTTGCACAGGACTATATGCTCAATGGAGAGAAGCACGTCGATGTGGCGGCAACAGACCAAGTGCTGGCGTGCTTGATGGCGGCTCCCCAGTCCAAGTATTCGTGGCATCTGTATCTTACAAAAGTTGACGGCAAGATTATCATTGATAAGGCCAACGGATCCATCGTGGACCTCCTTACCGTTAATGAAACAAGCACTGAGCCGCCTATGCAAGACGCCGAGGTATGTACTGCGCACAGCAAGCTCCTTGCCATGAGAGGATTCAGGGTTTGGGGTGTCACGCATGTATTTTCGCCTTTTAATCTGAGCTCGCCTTTCGAGATGGCCGTCTTGTGTTTGCACAACGCACGCGCGAGAAGTAGCACACGTTTCCTCCTCTTCGTGAGGGCCCTATCAACTTCCCAAGACCGGTGGCTGGGCGGTGTGGAAGGGAGAGAACAAATGCCTTTCCACAAGTCGATTGCAGAGTTGCTTCACGAGTATTCTTATCATCGTATTCAGCTTTCTGCATCCCGCCTTCAAGCTATCTAATGCAAATCCCCTGGCCGTCAACAGAGTTTCCACTAAATTGCATTTGCTTGCGGCCTGATGCAGAACCGCCTGAATAGACCCGCAGCGCTTGGTTTCGAGGCTGTCAAAATCAATCAAAACTTGAGGCAACAAGTTCTCGTGCCTGGAGAGGTAGCTGCGGAGTTCCCGCCCCCCCCGTTTGTGGAAAGTGGTGATACCCCTGCCACAATCGCGTACAGGTGCTCTTTCACTTTCTAGTCATCTGGCTGGCTGTGGCCGACGCACAGCGCTATACGAGGCACAGACACCGGATCCGCGTATAGGCGATCCTCTGGATGTTTATATGCCCCTCAGCCTCCCCTTTAATTCGGTGTCTCTACCTCCCGCATACATGCGTTCCTACAGTCGGCGTCTCCCTCTACGGGATGACACAAGACAGCTTTGGCGTTGCTTTTGTCCGTATTGCCGTTCTGTTGCAAGACATGCGCTTCTGCACATTCCCCCACACCCTATGAGAATCTGTGTGATGAGACAGGTGCTTGTATAGCCCTCCTTTTTATGTGCATTCCTAGAGAGTAATAAAGGCACTCGTGGCTGTGTTAAATGTAGTGGTACATGTATGTATATATATATATATATATATATATATATATATATATACATGTATGTAGATGTCTCGCTATACTACTGGCTGGGCAGGAGACATGTACATTTTCGCTAGGCCTATGCATCCGCTGTGCGTTTTTTGGGGGGTTCTCATGAGGTGCACCTATTCGATGTTCTTGCGATGTCTGCATATGCATCTTCTACCTTATGCCTTGGCGAACCTTGTGCTCTTTTCTACACTGCGGTGCCCTTCCCAGCCGTCTGCTGTTTGGCCTTTTATTCATGTCATGCTTCTTCTAGGTACCGCCTCTTCACAATTCCTCCGCGCGCTGGTCCGAATTCATCTCGTCGCACAATCAATATCCTTACGCGGTGAGTGTAACACCAGCATTGCCATGTCTAGTCAGCCATCTACCATGGTGCTTGCGACACGCGTTGCTGCCGTCCTGTTGTTGCATGCCTTTTTTTTCTCCGCGTTGGAATCTTTTTTATGGCTTGCCATGTAGTGCACTGCCCTCTGTAGCCTTGTGCAACGCTGTGTGTCTATCGCCTTGGCCTCGCTGTCTGTTTATCCCCGTCCTTCTTCATGCGACTACTCCCTTCCTTCCCCCATTCTTTCCTCCCTTCAATTCTTTTCCCATTGTTCCCTCCCTTCCCCTCTCGCCCTGCAGTCTCGGTGGCCCCTCTATGTTGAGGGTTTGTGAGCATTCGCCACCAGGCATCTTTCGATTGTATCCAGTCGGAAAATGCCACCATCTGCGCACCGTTTCATCTTGCGTGTCTGGCTTCTATAGGGCTGAAGTGTACGCCAAATCGCCTGTAGCCCGTGCTGACCTTAAGGAGGCTCGAGAAAAGGATAGCTTCATTGTGGACGGTGGTGGTTACATCTACACGTGTGCCCTCAACGAAATTGAGCCTAAAGGTGAGCGAAAGACTGCGAGAAACGCAGGCTGGGAGCTTCCAGGGTTTAAGCTTTTCACGATTGCGTTCCTGGGGTTGGGCATGGGCATGTTGTGAAGCTTGCGGCAGCATGTTGTGAAGCTTGCGGCGAAAGTCCTTTTCGGCTTAGAGGAAGGCATCATCCCCTCTACAGACAGCAGCCGCGCGCGCACTGCATGCAGAGCAGACCACAGCCCTGAGGCAGAGCGTTGCAAATACATCCGACGCAAAGGCTATACACCGACAGAGCTACCTATGAGAGAGGGAGGGAAAGAGAGGGAGAGATAGAGATCGCTTCGAGACAGAATGCGGGCAGAGAGCACGACACGTACTGGCAGAGAACATAGGAAGCGAAGGTGTAGATGGCCACACAGGCCCTGGTTTTTGTACTGTTGTGCATCCTGTGTGGGGTGTATGCTCAGGTCAGAAGAGTTGGCGCACACTGCTGGAGAGTCAGCGGGGCGCTCTCTTGGCCACAGAGGTGCGCAACAACGCGTGCAAACTCAGGAAGTTTGTGACGTCCGCCATGATCGCCGGCTGCGATGAGCTGAGACTCGGGTTTGTGGCAAGAAAGTCCCCCAACGACAACGGTGAGGCGTCCGAAAGAAAGGGGCATGAATGCGTTGGAAAAAGAAGAGAGCAGAGGAAACAGCGGCACTTAGTGTAGACCATATTGAACGAATACTCTTTATTCTGTGAAACGGGGCAGACAGAGTTCTGTTTTGTTCATGATGATCGGCCACAGTGTTGTGTGGTTGTCGGTTGGTCGTGCTTTGCGTGCTTGTGTGCCTCGTGTGCAGTGGCTTTTTTGAATCGCTCCTTTCAGGGCTTCCTAATTTGCACTTGTCTGTTCCTTGCCTCCTTCTTTTTTGAATCTCTCTCATGATGTCATCGTTTCGCCCTTCGTGTGTTGTGCAGAACAACACTTGATTCTGACGGTGCACAACTATCAGACACGGGACCTTGGAAGGCAGATCGGTCTTCGTCAAGAGAACGCCTGGGGCATTGTCCGTGCAGTCTTGGATGTTTTGGACGACAAACCCGATGGACGGTGAGGCCTTAATCTCAACTATGTGTGCTTTTTTCTCAAAACTGCTTCGAAATGCTCATTATGTAGGGGGCTACTCAGTGCGTTAAGACCGGAGTGAACGGCGGGGGTTGAGGGTTAGGGGGAGGAATCGTAGGATAGGCGGGGTCTGGCTCCCTCTCTAGCGTCAGTGTGTTCTGCGTTCCCTCTTAGACTTTTGTACCCCAGTACCCCTTGTCTGGACACGCAGTCCATTTCTACGTGTTTCCTTCTTTTGTAACTGAGCGCGTCGGCCCGTATCAGCCGTATGTGCAAGCACAGTTCGTCGTGCATGCGTATTCACGTGTATTCGTCGTGTGTGGTGGGCAACGACGCGCGCCTTCTTCCTGCCTTGCTGGGGTGTACGTGCAGCTATGTGCTTCTGAAAGATCCTACAAAGCCGATAATGCGGCTCTACTCCCGCCCAGAAGAAGAGGATGAACGCGATGACGCAAACGAGGCAAATGCAGAACAGGCACAAGAAGAAGCATAGACGAACCCTACTCCTCAACCTACAACTGCATGCATATCTGCGGGCTACCGCATTTTGAAAAGGCCCCCAGAACTGCCAGGCAGGAAAGGCAGCCAGATGTGCATGAATACGCTAAGCCAAGAGCACGCACGCATGCCCTGCGGCATTGCACGCAACAGCCGCATGCCGCCTGCATTACAAGTGTTTGCACCATTGCTTGAGAGGCGCATGCGGGCGCCGGTGGACGCAAATACAAGAAAAGGCTTACCCTTTATGGATGTAGAGGGCTAGGGGCAGTGGAAAAGACAAAGATACAAAAAGGATGTACCAGTTACCATAGGCCGAGAGAGGCCCAAAAGAGACAACTTATTTTCGGAAGTCTGTTCTTCTGTTGCAACTGCTACTGCTGTTGCAGCTGCATCGAGGGGCAGGTGATAGTTTTTCCTCAAACTTGCTCGATGCTGTCACTGCTGGGATAGCGCGGCACGGGTTGCATGAATGCGTGCATGCGGTCACTTCCACACTAAATTGTCCACGCGATAGGCGATAGAAATGCAAAAGGATGCAGTAAAATACATTTCAAAGAACTAGCTCACAAGGCAATACGCAGTTGTGTCATATGGTTTCGCTGGAAGCACCCAAGTTGTGACATCGTCAAAACAGCAACTGCCAGCACTGCCTCAGCTGCGACTGCTGCATCTATACATCTATATATATATATATATATATATATATATATATATATATATACCCGCACCAGCTGTTGCCTGTCCAGCAGTTGGCGAGGTGACCGTCGCTGTTGCTCCTCTTCCTGCTCCTGCAGCAGCTGCAAAAGCAACTTGTTCTCAAGGGACGAAGTGCAGCACTTCTCTGCAGGTGCAAAACGCAGGCCAGCAACGCGCTTGAAAAGAGCACTCAGATTCGAATTTGAGCCACGCACGGACTACAGGGCTTGCCGCTACCGTTCTTTTGAAACACCGCGCAAAAGGGGAGCTTTGCAGCATTTGCTTCTGCTATGTCCTTATTTACACGCAGTCTCACGAAGGGTAGCCACGCATAGAGACGGTGCGCAAAAAGGAGATCGCACCCCTAGGCGAAGGCGGCCAGCCATCTGTGTGTGTTAATTTCCACCAATCACAAAGACTCACGGATTCTCTTCGTCTCTTCTTAAGAACTCTCTCTCGATCAGTGACGCCAGCGCTTGCTGCAAAAGCTGCTCGGCTGCTGCGGACCGCTCTGGCCCCTGAACTTCTGCAGCAAGTGCTGCTTCCTCCATTTTGTGCGCTTGCTGCAGCAGCAGACAGCACCAACAACATCCAGAAATTTCAGCAAACATGTCAACGGCAAACCTCCCCCCCTTTACAGAAGCAGCAGCATTGCAAACAAGGTCAACAAGAACAGCACAAATCACGATTAACCCCCTAAAAATGCTGCGAACTGTCACAGCCAGTCTAAACAGCATCACAACTCGAGTTCTCCTGAAGAGATTGTCATGGACGCCTTCCTCTGCCTAGAGAAAACAACTCATCAGGCAGGAAATTGACGCCCCCCCTGTTGCCGTCTCTATTGACTGCCGCCTTCTCGTAATAAACCGCATACCTTCAAGATCCTCACGATCGAGGCTTCAAGAAGTGTCTTGCGATCCGCAGCAGACAGCTCGGCTGCCTCCGTTGCCTCCTCCCGCTTCTTCTGCTCTCGACGGGCATGCTTGCCATCGGTGTATATTGCTGACAGCGAGAGAGGAGGTGCACAACGGATAACAGTAGTTCTCCTGCTGTTGCCCTTGCTGCCGCTGTAGCAGAAAGTTTCGTTCAAGCGCAGCCGCCAGCCAGCAATCAGCTTTGCTCGCACAGCTTCAGTGAGCTCTTCGAGGGCGTTCTCTTGCTCTTGAAAAGTTCGCTGCTTCTGCTGCTTTTCCTCCTCTTCCTCGGACTGCTGTTGCTCCTGCTTCTGCCGCTTTGGCGTAGGCGCTTGCTGATCTAACGCTTTCGCTGGGGGAAGGATCCGCAGCAGTGGGAAAGGCTGCAGCAACGCTGCTGCAGCGTCTGCCAATTCGGACGGGCTGAGATGCATCTCAGACTGTAAAACCTCTAGAGACAGTCCATCCGCCGCTAATGTGCTGCAGCACATGAAAAACATACAGAGCACCTTCGTCTGACCTGATGGCAAGAGCAACAGCAGCAACAGCAGCAACAGCAGTAACAGCAACAGCAACCCGCAATAGAAATAGCAGAAGCACTTACTCGTCGTTGAATAACAGCAGCAACCCTGCAGCAAATGGATCCGTCTCTACTAGCGTCACATCGGATAGCGGGCTGCTGCTCCTGCTGCCAGTGTTGCTGCTGCTACTGCTGCAGCTTGCATTGTTGCTGATCTTGCTGTCGTCGCCATGAACACCTCGGCACTTGCTTCTGTTCCTACTGCTGCTGCTGCTGCTGCTGCTCTCGCACGGTGTCGAGACAGCAGGCCGCAGGCGGGGGCTTTGCCGTTTATTGCAGTTGGCGATGTTGCTAGTGGTGAGGCGCTTGCCGAGCTGCTGGTGCGCCTCCGCCGCAGTTGCAGCAGCCGCTGCAGCAGCAGCAGCAGCTGGCGAGTACAGGGAGGTGCGAAGGGTGACCCTGCTGCAGTGCATCTGCCACGCCAAAACACGGCTAATGTATTTATTGGTGTAGAAGGCTGTGAAAGAGACGAGAGGAAGAGACAGTTCGCGTGGCAGTTGCAGCTGCAAAGCCTCTAAAGGCGTTGCCTGTCTGTCCATCGCCGACCAGCAATTCCAGCGCAGAACCAGTGCTCTGAACTGTTGCTGCTGACAGGGCAGCCACAGGAGTTGCTGCACATCCTCGTCGTCTTCTGCCAGCAGCTGCTGCAGCAGTTGTTGCTGCTCCTGCAGCAGCTGCTGTTCCTCCTGCAGCAAGAGCTGCTGCTGGGGGCGTCCCTCGTGTATTTGCTGCTGCTGCTCCCTGTGCGCGCGTAGCAGGTGTTGCAGCTGTATGAGCTGCTGGCGTTGATGGTGCTTCTGCTGCTGCTCCTCCAGCTGCTCCTGCAGCTTCTGCTCTTGCTGCTGCTGGAATTCGATTGACAACAGCGCACTTGCCTCGATATCCTTCGGCATCGCGGCGATTCGTACGGTTGCTTGCAGTTCTACGCCTGCATGGCGCTATGAAAAGCAGAAAAAGAGACGCAGCAGACGCAGGAGGCCGCATAAGAGCGCGCATGCAAATGAAAATGACATCGAGATCCACAAGAAACAGAAGACAGCAAGAGAGCGCGGAGCGAGGTGACAGGCGAGACGCTAGTCCTGCCCAATGCCTTGTAAAATATGATTCATGCCTTGTAAAATACAAAACATGCCTTGTAAAACATGAAACATGCCTTGTAAAATAGAAAACATGCCTTGTAAAATATGAAACATGCCTTGTAAAATATGAAACATGCCTTGTAAAATATGATTCATGCCTTGTAAAACATGAAACATGCCTTGTGAAATATGAAACATGCCTTGTAAAACATGAAACATGCCTTGTAAAATATGATTCATGCCTTGTAAAATACAAAACATGCCTTGTGAAATATAAAACATGCCTTGTAAAATATGAAACATGCCTTGTAAAATATAAACAGCAGCAGCCACAGCGGGGCATCAGAAACCGAAGATGTACCTCAAGAAGCTCAGCGATCATTTTTTCTTGCTCCACGCCTCGACATCCGCGCTGCAGCAATCGATTTCCCAAGTGTCTCTACAGAAGAAGAAAACCACACGGCCAACACAAGAGAGTCTTGTTGTTGTTGCTGCTGCTGCTCTTCCTGCTGCTGCTGCCTTCCCGTCACCCACCCCTGGCACGCGTGGTAGCCGAGAGCAGCAAAATCGCAGACCCCCCACTTCATCAAGAAATACCTCCCCTTCGCTACGGCGAGAAAGGCGAATCCGAGCTTAACCAGCACGGCAGCCGCACAGGGGGGAGTGCAGCAAAGAGGCAGCCAAGCAACGCACTCTGTATATCTCGAGAAAGGTGGCCTTATCAGGCATGTTCTGAAGCAGCGCCACTAAGTGCATCTGCGGCAACAGAGACAGCAACAGCATGCGCCACTAGAAGTACACATGCATGCATCCATGCATGCATGCATGCATTGATGAGCTGCCCCCAAAGAGTAAGCAGCGCCACCCCGATACGAAAAAAAACGCTCTCCAAATCCGCATGCTGCACGTGCCCTCGGCTAGCTGAGGAGACGTGCAAAGGAACTACTCCTTCCCCCTACCCCTCTCCCCCTACCCCCGCGTCTAACAAGGCGCCCAGTACGCACCGCAACCTTTCTCGTTTGCGAATAACTCTGCAAGTCGGGGATTAAATGGTCCCAGAAGCAGCAAAGAGAAGTCGCCAGCGAGCGAACACCCACGAGCGCGTTTCTTATGGCCTGAAGAGAAGGCAGAAGCAGAAGGCAGAAGCAGGAAAGCAGCCGCATAGCTGCGCGAAGCAACGCTGCAAATGCGCGCAAGTGCATGTGCATGCCTTCCTGTGGAGCGACTTCTCCCTCGACGGCGGGCAGTCCGTCGCAACGTCACCACTACACCCGCAGTAGACACGCATTTGCACGCATCTGCCGAAAGGCGAAACAAACAAGAAGAGGCCGAGGCAACGCCGCCGCAGAGCAGCCTCCGTCGGGAAGGAGTGGAGACTTTAGCGAGAAGGAGGGCACGAGAGGTCGTGGAAAGGAGTCGCACAGAAGCGGGAGAAGGAGAAGGAGAAGGAAGCGAAAAAAAAGAGGCGGGAAAACACCCCCCATCATCAAAAAACACAGAGAGAACCAAACACGATGCATTCACGCCTACCGCACAAATCGCCTGCGCCATCCTGACATCTCCTTTGAAAACAAAGTCTGTCAATCGCTTTACTTCTCCCTGAAATTCCAGCAACCGGCGGCAAGCCACGCCTTGTGCGCTCCCGAGCCAGGCATTGCCTTGGTGCTCGTCCTCCTCCTCCTGATTCGCTCGCAGTTGCTGCTGCTTTCGTGATTTCCCAGAAGATGACGCCGAGCGAGGTTGCTTCTTGCCTCTGCAGAGGCGCGCAGTTTTGTGTTGTTGCTGTCCACCTCCTCCGCAGCCGTCGCTGGTGCAGCTTTTGCCGCAAGTGCGCACAGGGTGGCATGCGCCGTCGAGCGTGGTGAGGCAGCTAGCTGCTGAGGCAGCCCAACTGCCTGCGGCTTCAGTCGCAAGCGCAGCAGTAGCAGCAGTAGCAGCAGCTGTGGCAGTAGCAGCAGCTGTAGCAGTAGCAGCAGCTGAAGCGTCATCTCGCAGTGGCGCTGTGATGCGCAACACCCTCGCTGTCACCGCCTCTTTCACAATGGCAGTAACAAGATCTCTCGGCTTCTGCTGTCGCTGTTGCGTAGGCTTGTACAGCCTAAGGAGTCGCCACACGGATTGCAACAGCAAGCCTCGCTGCTTCAGAAGCGCGCATAAGTCGACCTCCCCGATTAAGTCCTTGCCAGTGGCTAAGGAGTTGCAGCTTCTCGACACACCTGGATTGCTGCAACTACTGCAACTACTGCAACTAGTACTATTGCTGCTGCAACTAGTACTGCTGCTGCTAGTACTGCTGCTGCTAGTACTGCTGCTGCTAGTACTGCTGCTGCTGCCTTTCTGCACACCAGGACTGCCTCCCGTACAGCCCGTCTCCTCCGCAGTCTCTTGTCGCCGCGGTTGCCCACGCAGCTGCAGAGCGAGCCGTTGCTGCTGCTGCTGCCTGGTGGGGTGCTCGAACGGCGCCGCATGCAAGTCACAAAGGAAAGCGTGCTGCTGCAGCAAGTCTGCAAGGCCCCCTGGGCCGCATAGAATGACATGCAGACAATCCATGATCGCAATCTTCGAAGCACGCTGCAGAAGATTCTGTTGCAAGCGTGGCCAAAGAGCTGCGAGCTTGAAGACTTGCTGCTCGCGCATCAGCAGCGAGTGGACACGCTCCGTGTAGCTGCTGTTGCTGAGACTCTCCTCCTCGCGAGTCTGCTTCTGCAAATCCTGCAGAAGCTTCGCAGCAGAGGCACGGAGCCGCAGCATCCGCGGCTGGGGGGGAGGCGGCAGCTGCGCTCCCTGAAACAGCTGCGGATTAGGAGGTCCTTGGCAGCAGCTCCCACTGCCGCAACTGCACACTACCACCACAGTCTCGAATTCTTCATCCTCCGCGGCTTCCGCTGCTGCTGTCACGCCGAAACTGCTGCAACAGGCACGCAGCCAGCAGCGGCAGAGCATGTGCGACACCCCCTGCTGCTCTACGCGCGGCGCGGCTGCAGCGGCAGCGCACTCTGCCGCTGCATTGAAGTCGATTCGGTGCTCTTGCTGCTGCTGCTGTCGGTCCGCTGCACACAGAACCTGCAACAGCTGCTGGTGCGCTGCCTCGGAGGCGGCGACAAAATCCTCAACCAACCACTCCCTAGACTTGCTGCTGTAATAGCTCTCTGCCTCCGCAAGCATGAAACTGAACAGAAAAAGAACAGCAACGGCCAGAAAGAACCAGCAGCAGCAGCCGTCACCCATCGAGAAAAACAAGGCACTTCCAAAATCCTCGAATGGCAATCCCAAACATAGCGAGCACTAGCAGCAGGAAAATATATGCAGAACCACAGGGAGGGACGAGGCGGCAGTAGCTGATCTAGTATGACGTGCGAGATACTTCGCACGCCTCAAAAAGTCATCAAGTAGCAGCAGCTGCGACATCAACACCTACTGCTGCAAGTCTTCGAAAAAGCGACCTGTTGGTTGATGCTGTTGTTGTTGATGCTGTTGTTGTTGATGCTGCTGTTGGTGATGCTGCTGTTGTTGATGCTGCTGTTGTTGATGCTGCTGTTGTTGATGCTGCTGTTGGTGTTGGTGTTGTTGCTGCTCCTGGTGAGCCTGAGGCTGCGAATGAGCGCTGCTGAGATGCTGTTGCTGCCGAGCAGCAACTCCAACGGCAGCGGTCTCTGCAGCCTGTGAGGACGGGAGAAGGCACCATTCTACGATGCGCCTGATTCTCTGACTGGTGGGGTTGTTGTGCGTGGCGGGGAGAGGGGTGTCTTTTGTGCCGTGTGGCTGCTCCTCGCCGTCTCCTGCGCCAGCGTTCTTCGCTTGTTCTGAAGGCACTGCTCGAGCTCGCAAGGGGAGGGGAGACGATTCTAGCGCTGCAACGTGGGGTTCCCCCAAGCAGCACAACATCAGCATCAGCTTCCTGAACGCAGCAGGTTCGATATATTGAAGCTGCACCTGCTGGTAGCGATAACCTGCCACCGTGGCAGACAAAGCCTCCACCACGAGCTTGTGCAAGTGCGAATATACCTTTGCAGCAACACACGCAGATACACTCACTGCAGCCATGAAACCTTGAGTCTGCCACGACGAAGGCGGCAGCAGATGCGTTACAAGCAGACCCCCTTCCTTGCCATTCTCCCCCATGCTGCGCACCGCTATACTCTGTGTCGAAAGGACAAGACTACACCCACCCACCCACCCCCTTTCCGTGAGCAGCGGTTGCAGCAAACACACACATATAGAGCAACATCAAACCACCGCAAAAACACGCCTACGCAGGTTTGGAAGACTGCAAGGGAGCAGAGCAGCAAACTAGGTGTTTCGCCGATCTCCTTCCTCCTTCTCGTAAAGAAACGATCCAAATAACTGAAGCCGCGCATCAGCCAATACACGAGGTGTCCATACACCTCCCAGCAACGGAGGAGCCGCTGCAGCAGCAAACTGCCACACAACGGGCAGCTAGACAACAAACTCTCCTCGCGTCGCTGTGGCAGTAGCGCCTTCAGCTGTTGCTGCTGCTGCTGCTGCTCCTGTTGCTGCTGCTCCTGTTGCTGCTGCTCCTGTTGCTGCTCTTGCTTCAGCCGCTTCTGTTGTGGTTGTCTACTTCTATTACACTTTGAACAGCTGTGCGTCCGCCGAATCCCCCGTCGTGCTGCATGCGCAGCCCCAGCAGTGCTGCTGCTGCTGCTGCTGCTGCTGCTGCTGCTACCTGTTCGACTGCTGCCACCAACTCCTGCTGCGTGCGCTCGGCAGCTTGCGCAGCTGCTTTCGTCTGGCGCAGCCGGAGTTGGTGGGGTTTGTGTCAGTGGAGCAGCGGCAGCAGCAACAACACCAGCAGTAGCACTGCCTGCTGCTGGTGCTGCTACTGCTGCTGCTGCTGCTGCTGCTACTGTGCCTGACGTCGTTTTTGCTGCCGCTGCTGCGGCTGCGTTTTTTGCTGCTGCCTGGTCGTCTGGCGGTGCTTCGGAATGTCGCTGGTGATCCCTCTGTTGCTGCTGCACAAGTAGGCGCAGCTGTTTTGTTGCCCATTCTGCCAAGGATATGCGGAAGAGACAATACACCTGAAAGGCCGTCTCTTCAGTCTCCGCCAACTGTTGCACCAAGGAATAGGAGGCAGCAAAACTCTCTCGTGTCGGGAGCACGCGAGGATCTAAAGCCTCTGCGTATTGCAGCACCGGACTAACCCACAGCCTGTGCAGCAAAGCAACAGCCTCAACTGCTGCAACGCCGTGAGGCAACGCAGCAGCAGCAGCAGCAGCTGCTGCTGCTGCTGCTGGAAAGAGCGCAGCGGGAGAGCTGACAGCGCCGACGCTCACACCGGCAGCCCCCACCAAGGCACTCTTGCTGCTGCTCTTGTTGTCGCTGCTCTTGCTGCTGCTGCTCTTGCCGTTGCTGCTCTTGCTGCTGCTGCTGTTGTTGATCGCGATGATGCTTTTCACATCTGCAGGACCGCTGCTGCTGCCTCGATCGCCAGCACTTCTATTTGGCAGCGGACGGAGCTGTCTGTTACTAAGTTGCAAGGCAGCACACCGTCTTGTCTTCAAGCCGGCGCTGCTGCTCCTGCTCGCGTCTGCTGATCCCTCGGCTAAGAACTGCCAGTCTTCAGTGGCATCGAACGATCCCGCAACTGCGGCTGCAGCTGCAGCAGCTCCTTGAAACTGCACGGCAGCACTTGCACATATCTCTGCCTGAGCAGCCTCCGCAGAGACAGCAGCCTCGACAGCCTCGGGGGCAGCCGAGACAGCCATCTGTGTGTTTCCAGCTTGCTGCTGCAATTGCAGCTGCCGTCGCGTCTTCTTGCTCGATTCAGAACGCACATTTGCAGCAGCAACACGCTTCCGTGCAGCAGCAGCAGCAGCAGGAGGAGTCGAGCAGTACCTCCCATCTGCTGTGGAGGCGGAGGGAGGCGCAACCCCCTCCAATTCCGACGCTGCTGCTGCTGCTGATGCTGCTGATGCTGCTGCTGCTGCTGCTGCTGCTGCTGCTGTCTCTCCAGCCGAGAAGTAAGGCCCCCCCCCCCCACCCTGATATGAAAGCACACGCGCACGCCTTGCCCCTTCTCTGCCGTCGCTGCTGCTGCTGCTGCTGCTGAGAGGAGTGACTGCTGCACATGCTGACTCCGAAGGCAACCCAGCAGCATACTCAACAACAACACCATGAGATAAAGCAGCAGCTGCTCCTGCAGCCACAGGAGCAGCCGCTGCGGGGGATCTCAAACCAAGCGAAGCCTTTGCCTGCCGCTGCGCTGCTGTATGCGTTGCTGCCACAGCAGCAACAGCTGCCGCTGCAACAGGAGCCGCTGCTGCTGCTGCTGCTGCAGCTGCTGCTGCCTGGGAATGCTCGAGGTGTTTCGCTGCATCTACACCCGACAGCGGTGATGCTGCAAGGTCCTCAGCTCCAGAAAGCAGCGCACAATACACAACTTCCGTGGCATCAAAACCATTCTGCTGCTGTTGCTGCTGCTGTTGCTGCTGTTGCTGCTGTTGCTGCTGTTGCTGTTGCTGCTGTTGCTGCTGTTGTTGCTGCTGTTGCTGTTGTTGTTGCCGTGTTCTAGCTGCTCTGGTTCGATGCTGGGGAGTCGTTGATCCCGCCGTCGCTGCTACTGCTGCTGCTGCTGCTGTTGCTGCTGCTGCAGCAGCTGCTGCTACAGCTTCATCAGTGCCTGGATGAACAGTCATTCTTTTTGCTGGAATGCTCTCCAAGAGCTCCCCAGAGACAGGTGCTGCTGCTGCTGCTGCTGCTGCATTGCTGCTGCTGCGGAGGGGACGACGGCGTCGGGATAAGACCTTTACGCCAGCCTGAGGAGCGACGCTTGCTGCTGATGTTGCGGCTTTTGCAGCAGTCACTATACCTCTTGCTGGGAGTGGTGTAAGCAGCTTCTTTGAGAGCTCTTGCGTTGCTGCTGCTGCTGCTCCTCCTCCTCCTTCTCCTCTTCCTGCTCTTCTTGCAAGTGCTTGCTTTGAGTTACCTCCGGAGCATCCAGATGCCGCACAAGCCTCTTCCATAGCGTTTCTTCAGGTATACACTACTGCTACCTTGCGTGTTTCTACAGTACTTCTACTTTTGGCCAGTGCAATTCGCACTGACGAATGGCTATTGCTGCTGCTGTCGCTGCTGCTGTTGCTGCTGCTGTTGCTGCTGCTGTTGTTGCTGCTGTTGTTGCTGTTGCTGCTGCTGCCCTTGCCTGGTAGATATCGGCCCTGTCGATGCTGTCGGCTAAGCTGCTCAGAAGACAGTGCTGTGTGTGTGTGTGTGCATATGTATGCATGCATGTGTGTATATGCATGTGTATGTATGCATGTGTGCATGTATGTATATGTGTGTGCTGCTGCTGCTGCTGCTGCTGCTGCTCGTAAGAGGCGGCTAATACTGCACGCGATTGTGAGATTACTGCTGCCGGCAGGTGAGAGGCATGTGTGTCGGTGCCTGCCGTTGAAGCAAGGGAGCGATTTAAATGGCACTGAGCTGCAGCATGAGGGGACAGTTCTCCGTGGCAGATGCTGCGGATGGTAGTATGTAGCAGTCTTGCTGGCAGTGCAGCAGAAGAGCAGCAGCTGCTGCTGCTGCTCTTCTGCTCCTCCTTTTGCTGTTCGAGGATCCGAAGGCACCGGAAGCTCAGTTTTCCAAGAGGCCAGACGCTGCAGCAGCAGAGGCGACGGCACAGTAGCAGCTGCCAGTGTGGTAATAATGAAAGCAGACACTGCTGCCGCTGCTGCTGCTGCTCCCGCTACTACTTGCGCCGCTGGCAGCGAAACACAAAGGGTCTCTGCCACCCCTGGAAAACCTTGAAACGAGGCACGCGGCAACTCGGATTACATTGTTAGTGGTGCAGTGGTGCTGCTGCTGCTTTTCTTGCTGCTACTAGTGCCGCTGCTGCCGGATTGGCTGGCTGCTGCTGCGGCGCAGTCTGCTGAAACACGGACAGTAATCCGAATAAAGGGGCACAGAAGGGCAACATTTCTGCACTCGTCGTCGAGTATATAGAGTCAGCAGAATTTGCGTCGCTCCTCATCCCGTAGAGCCAATAACGCAAACCGTAATTCCTGCCTCCCCCTGCGGGGCTGTTGCACTGCCTCAAGTACATAGCTGCACGTTCGAAGTTTTGTGTTAAAAATACGCTGCATGCAGCGCTTTCTTTGTGGATTTTGCGTCTAGATCAGGGTGTAGGCGGTTGTTAAGGTTCCTTGTAGGTGCCTCCACGACGAGCCGACGCCTTTCTGGGCTTACACGGCGTGTGCTCTTAACGCTTCAAACGTACAGCCTCAGATTCCAACCCCTAGCCTCTGGAGCGAATTCACGGCAAACAGCCTTTTCATGCGAAGGTCCTTAGCAAAACAAGGGGAATAAACTGCAGAGACACCTTGCCTTGTACAGCTCCTCACACTAGCAGAGACGGCCTAGGGAACAGAGAAGCGAACCTGGACTGAATAGCAGGCTCAGCTAGACCTAACCACTACACACCACACTAGTTATATTTGAATTCGAGCTAAGAAACACTAGGCTGAGTAGCTTGAATGTTCACACTTCCTACGTTTTGCGTAGTAGTGTTAGCTCCATAGTGTTAGACGCCGTGTTGTCTGCATGCGCTCTGGATGCCATGCGCAACCAACTGTGACTGATTGGAGAGCTCAAAAGGTGCAGCTATTTGCACGCTAACTTGCCTTCTACCATCGTGTCGGGTTCTCTGAAAGACAGGGGAAGGAGGGAGTTCGTATGGAAAATACTCAATCGCTTCTTACTTAGTACGTATTGAGTCTGGGATCTGGTGTTTGCGATACAGTCGGTTACATCGCCTGGCTTGATGCAGCTGTTTCCCGCTCATCGGCTGGCAATGGATGCAGTACGATGTCAGCTTTCCCTACAGCATCTGCCTGCATTTGACATTGCCGTTTGGGAATTCAATAATTTAACTTTCTCTGGCTACACTCTGAGGGGGAAAGCCTTCTTGCAATGAAAGTTGGCGGTGGCAAGACGGCCGCTGGAGCGGCAGAGGCCGAGTTGCAAGGTGTTGCGGACACAGTAACTCGACAGCTGGTGGAAAGGCATGATTTGGCAAGCAATGAAAACGCTTGTGCGCGATGAGCTTATGATGAACAGAAAAGTAAGACGGCGGTAAAGCTGGGAAGGAACTCAAAGCTATCATTTGCCGGTTATGAAGAACCGCGCTTTGTTCCCTCACATAAAGAAACATGAGTGCTTCTGGGGCACTTTTCTTTAAGAGGGAAGCACTTCAATGGTGGCTCTTCTTAAGTAAAATGTTCCGTGTGCCTATACCAACTGCTACCGCTAAAGCCTCAAAACAAGCCCGGACTTCTTGGGTTGTGGCCAGAGCAGCTCAACAGTAGACTGTATGAGAATTGAGGAATATGAGGCATGAAAACCTCCTATTATATTGGGACATCAAGAATTTACGAAACTGTGCCCTGTAAAAGCCACAACGTGAGCACAAAACGGCTTTACCCGTCATTTATCTAAGGATTTTCCAAAGTGTCACGCCGGTTCGCTGCAGGACGGGCAGCGACTGAGCGGTTAAACAAGCGACGGAGTGCAGCTTTCACAAGCATTGCATTGCTCGCCGTCTAAAAATAAAATGCGTCCAGCACTTGAGCCTTGCATTTTGAAAAGGGATCAAGTTACCACTTAGAACTTATGTGCACCGCTAAGCTCTCCGTAGAGAGGCACTCACCCAGACTCAACACAAATGTAGAAAACAAATAACACAACTTTTCCACAAAACACTTCTTTCTTTCTTCGCCCTCGCTGTTTAAAGTTCTCGGCATAGAAGGAGAGATGCAGCTAGGTCGCACTTAGCTGCATCCTGTATGCACCTCGGGCATTTAGAGCTACTTAATAAATGGGATTTACCGCACAGGCACTCATCGTTGCGTCTTCATGTATCATATCAAAAGTACTCTGCAACAGGTAAGATATACAAACAGACATGCCATTTACCTCAATTCTGCACTAGTATTTTGTTCAGCAATACCGTGTGGTGAAAAGTGCTATTTTGTAGCTTCTCCCGCTACACTATGAATGCAGGAGACCGGACTCGACCTACATTTTGAAAAGGAAAACAATGGAAATTCAAGGGGCATTTGCACCAAATAACCTACAAACTGACTTGGCCGAGCAGAAGCAGACTGCTTTGTGAGCAAAGAATGTGCATCAGGCGAAGGAAAAGCCTGCATGCAGCCTGTGGCGCTACAAAGGATCGCGTTTGCAGGTGGGGATTTCCCCCGGGGTCATTTTTGCGCTGATACAGGCTTAATTAACTATCCCAGAATTGCTGGTGGTGATTGATACTGGATGTGAAGTGAATCTGTTATCCAAGGAAACGGCAAAGAGTTACATGCTCTTACTCGAAAGCGCAGTTTCTAAAACTCAAGTTTGCTGAGGGTAGTGAGAATGCAACGACTAGCAGGGTTACGGCTGTTGAATGGTGCTTTGAGTTCTAGTAGGGTCCTACACGATTGTCTGTGACTTTTATGTTGGACCCGTACACAATGCTTGGTAGGCCGTTGGCAATCCCATAAAAGGTTCGTGTGATGCCACAGCTGTGCGCTATCCAGTGTGCTGTGGAGCAAGTAAAGAAAGCACCAAGCCCTTTGACAGCCATCGTTTCATTCAAGGTGAATTGTGTACAAACGGTGCTTCAACACGGCTAGGCAGAGTCTTCATACAGGCTGCTCAGCAAAGCAGTAAGAGAAGACAGTTTCAAGCCTGCTTCCCTTCTTGATAAATCTGTTCCTAGCTCTTCATTGGTATTTTCTAATGCGTGGAAAGGATGAGCTGCCAGCTGGCTGGCTACTTGCTGGTCGTCCAAAGCAACGCATTGTGCAAATACCCCCAGTTAGCCCCAAGCCATGTTCCGCGGATCGAAAGCCTCCACAGCATGCAGAGTAGCTTGAACGCAGTTGAATGACTTGTTAAAAAAAGTAGCCTACGAAATTTGACTCGCTGCTTTAGGGAATAACCAGGTGCTATTGCCGAAAAATGCTGGGAGGCAAAGCATTCCCATTGACATGAAGCCCATGAACATGATCATTGTTAAACAGAAGTTCCCGTTCCCTCCCATTGATGAGCTACTCCACAAACTACAAGACCAATAGTGCAGTCGATATTTGACTACATAGACGCCTTTTTATAGGTCTCCATTCACCCAGATAACACCTACACTACGTCGTTTGAACTCGTACTTCTTAGCCCTAGTAGACCTGTACGCCATTTGGACTTCTTATTGCCCCAGCTAAACTGCACAAACCAGCTATTTGTAATATTTAGGACCTTTAATAAGGAGATCTGGATAGTCGGCTACGTGGCCGTCACACATTTTAGCAGACGCTCTCGAGAGCACCTACAGCAACCGGGGCATGCGCATCTTGCAGGTCAAACAGGGGTGTGTGAAGGCATGCGTGTGTTTGTTTCCACGAAAGCATCGTTCCTGAAATCCTGCGTTTTGGTTGCACAAAAAGGACCGGAAAAGGGAGATATCAAGCCAATCATGTTTCAGGCATCCGCAACGACGCTGTGAAGTTCTGTGACCTCGCATATTTTTTTCGAAATTTTACTCTTGAGTGTGCTCGGAACGCTACTGCTTGGGCTGATTTACGTGAGAACAAGCATTTTGTTACCTGGATAGAAGCGGCTGATCCCGTAACAAGGATGTCTATCGTCCGTCTTACAGCTCCTCTGGCACTCGTGCTGCCCTATTATTAGTATCGTTTCTTGTTAACAACCGATGCCACTGACGGAGCGATGGGGTGGATTCCCTACCAGCCTGCTACGGATTCTCCAAGAACATCAAAATATCGCTTCCTGTCTTCTTCGCTTGACGGAAACCAAGCAGCACTATTCAGTAGGGGTAGAGAAATTCTATGCAGTGTGGCGGGGCGTCAAAATATCTCCCGCCACTATCTGTAAGGGCGTCATTTCACTCTCCAGACCCATCATCAGTCCTCCTTACCTTCTAAGCTTTCAGAATTTCGATACCCTAAGGTTTATTCGCTGGTCTAGGTGTCTCATGCATGTTGACTTCACAGTGAAGCATATTTAAGAGGATTACCCGCGTGGTCGCCGATTTCGTCTCGCACGCCCCAGCAATTCACTATTATTCAGCGCAGCCGTTTTTGTCTGAGGACTCAATGCTGTTCAAAATTGCGTCAGTGTCCTGCTTTTCACACCCGTACACTCGAAATTGCTCAATTCTGGCAAGAAAGTAAAGCTCTAACAATTTGAGGTTGTCCTACTTTGGCTTAAAGCAAAGTAGCTTCTCGGTCGCTTGCACACTCCAACTTCGCTTCGCAATGTCGTTTTTAAGAGCTCACGTGATCCTGCTCATTCGGGCCACGGTGGGATTCAGACCACAGTGAAAAAGGCTCCATAATTTCCTTAGAGTTCAGGGATGCTTCCAGCGGCGGAAAAGTACGCAGAGTAATGCCCAGATGGACAACAGCTAAAGCCGCGGGATTTTTCTGAACTTGGCCATTTGCACGGCCTCCCGCCTTCTGAAAGGATTTGCGCTGAGCTGACTGTAGTCTCTCTTAATGATATGCCAGCTTTCTACGTTAAGTATAGCGTGTACAGCGCGGTCGATAGACTCAGAAAAAGCGTCCATTGATCCTTTGCTCCAGCTCTGACCCACTTCAGGAAGTCACACATTTGTTCTTAGCTTGCACCTAGAAGCGTTACATATTTCTCGGGAGTATCGAAAATACGCTAGTGATTTCTGACCTTGGTGTACGACCTGCCTACACACTGAACATAATATGACCATTGCAAACCACCTTGAGGCAGATGGACAAACAGAGCGCACCGGTCGCACTCGTCTGTAGTATTCATTGCTCTGTGTTCACACAAATCCAGGTACCTTGCTCGATAATCCTCCTTGTGATGAGTGGTCCGATAATAGAATCGATTCCCCTCTACTTAATTCTCTCCTGCATCCTTGTTGTACACTGAGTAGCCAATCTTTGATTGAAGCCTGGACCTGGCTATCCGGGGTCTTATGCCACCAGCATCAGTGATGGGATTCGAAGGACATCTGGACCGTGCACGCAAATGTATGCGCAAAGCTTAAGAAGGATAAATACGGATTCATAACAAGTGATGGCCGGCTTTGTGTTTTCAGAATCGGAATAGATTAACAAGCTTTCCCGAGATGTACCAAATAGTGACGAGGCGAAGAAGTTTGCGGCCAGGTGGCTAGGAGTTTTGTGCTTCTCACACGAGCCAATGCTGCTTCTTACTTGATCAGCTTTACAAAAGTTGACGGCCCCACAGAGATATGAACATTGGCTTCCTAAAAAACATGTAGGGCTCCCTACGTCTTTGTGCGCTTCGCCGCGGAGGCAAGGGATCCGTGTAGAGAATGACGATCCATACAGAGGCATAGAGTCATTGAATTGCAGGAAAATAAACCGCCAAAACCACAGTTGACGGGACTTTCTGGTGAAGTGGGGGGAGGAACGGCAAGTTGTGTGGCTGACGGGGGAGCAACTGCGGGCCTCGTTGCTTTGGAGAGAACTTGTGTATCCCCATGGAGGTTATTTCTCGACTTCCGGGGAAATCGTCATTTCTGCAATTCTTGGCTAAATCACTTACCTTAATCTATGAATATCGCTTAGAAAGGCGACGGTTATTATGGTCGCATTGCCTCTTGAACTTAGATTTATGTGTAGACGGGTCCATACAATCTTCCTCACACCTCTTTCGGGTCTTTTCAACAGACCAAGCTGCATAAACCAACTATTTTTGCGTGCACAAGTAGCTCTACTACGCCTGGAAACACCTGACTAATGTTTCTCAATTCCCATGACAAGTGTACCTGTTTTCTGCTTTCTCGTAGGAGGCTCACATTTCAGCGTTCCGGCGACCGCAAGCCATTGCACCACCGTGAGAGTGTCAACTTTGTGCTTTTCTCTTTGTTGGCTGATGCGCATTTAATTCTTCGCTTGTTTCAACAACTGTAAAGGTTGGCGCACACTTTGTTTTTCGTATTCGCCCTTCTTTCGCTGTCTTCTCGGCCTGAAGAGTAGCGATAGTGCGGGCTTTCCTCTGCTGTCCTTCACCCAGAGTCTCTGATGAACAGCTACAGAGCATGAGGGATTGTGCATTGGAATCTTTAGAGAGAAAGAAGAAACAAGCTGATCTACTTTCTTGCACAGTCTGCTACCCAACTTATGCTCACCTGCGAATGCGTGAAAAATTTGCCAATCGGTCCCTTTGATAGCACATATTATATGTCACAGAGCGCTTTTAGACCGATACAAAAAGACGTAGTGTGTACACGTGCGCTAGATGCCATGCCCAACTGGCTGTGGATGCCCGGAGTGTGCATCAAAGCGCACCCTAACTGCGCCTCTACCCTAATGCCGGTAACTTGATGGGCAGAGGGAATGAAAGACTGTCCTTCTGTAGAACACTAGTAAATTTTGGATCGATTTCCTATCAATCCTAGAGTTTATTGTCTCTTACTGAAGACTGTATATAGAGCGCCACACTACTCTGCAATAGGCAAGACATACGCATAGAAAAGTCAACTAATGAATTTCAAGCCCAATTCATAGTTAACTATAAATGGTAGAGCACAAAGACCGTAAGAGTAGCTTATCCTGTTTGGATCTCACTTTTCTGGGACTACTCCCCGCAGTTTCTAGCCAATGAGGCCCAGGAACCTTGGGCCTCATTTGGCTAGAAACTGCGGCACTTTGTTGGGAAAAAAAGGAGGCACCCTTCATTGAAGGTTTGACTGTTTTCCGAGCTTAGCATTTCTAAGGAAACACGAATGCAGGGAGCTGTGTACCTTTAGAATGCAAGGGACTGAGGTGTAGAGAAGATTCTCTATATTTTAACACTGCCACGGGGATGTATCGAGTCCCCTTTAGTTCTGGAGGAATAACCTCAACTGGCACTTGTTCCCCCTCCAAAATTTGGACATTACCCGGCAAGCTATGGCGCACAGTTCGAGCCCGCAGGCAAGCCCAGATACATGGGGGGCCGCGCTTCTTGCAAATGCACTGCATGCCAAGTGGTAGTTCGAACACCCCCGCAAAGTAGATGAGCTACAGAGGTCAAACGCCGTACAAAGTCCATTGGAATGTGTCTGCAGTGGTGGAGAGAAGTAAGCGCATGGCGCATGTGCGGACAGGGGCGGTGATGGGGCCGTGTTGGGGCTGTGCAGCAGCAGCGGCAGCAGCAGGACCAGCAGCAGCGAGGTTTGTTTTGTTGCTGCTCCTGCTGCTCCAGATGCTCATCTTCTTCCTCGAATTGCAGGACTGGGGTGCAGAAAAGGGGTGCCCTGAAGGCCAATCGTTCTCGTGCAAATCGCAGACACAGTTCCCCACAGCCCCCTAAGCCCTTGACCCTTCCCCCTTGGCACTGCATTCTCCGGCAAATGCAGCTTTTTTCTTGTCTCTGATTCCGCGCACGGCAAGTTTTATACACTAATCCCTGAACCCTGGCAGCCGCTGGGTCCTTACCTCGGATAAAAGAGGCTTACTGACCCTCGCTGCATGCGCTAAAGGATTAGGGTGTACGGGGGCCCCCTCTCCCCAAAACTGAAAGAACAGCCAAGATGGTGCGCGTGACGAAGCAGGACTTGGAGGAGATGGAAATAACGGGTAAGATTCTGAGGTTCATGACCACGAACTGCATTTGATTTGGACGGGGAAACCCGGAGGAGCGTTATCCGGACTGCACCATTCATGAGACCGCAACAGCTTCGTATTTACTCTTCGTGACGCCTTTATTTGCGCCTGCTCGCCTACGGGGGGGGGCGGGGAAGGGGTCTTTGCAGTTTCCGCGCCATCATCCCCTTGGGCTCCCTACCGTGCACGGGTATGACTGCGTGTGTGTGGACGTGTGCATTCAGGGGAGGAGCAAGCGGACTTGCTGGAGTACCTTTCGGAGGACAGCGACGAGGATGAAGATGCCCTCACCGCAAAACTTGAGTCTTTTGAGCCGCTTGTTCAGATGGATGATCGGTTCCCTGACACCGTTATTATGGTTGGGGTGCCCTTGGTACGCTGCAGAGCTTGGGGTTTTTCGGGATGTTTTTTTCTCCGTCTACACCACGGCGTAGGAGCGCAGAGCCCTCCGAAAGCTCTAGGCACTCGCTCTCCTTTCTAGCCTTGCATCGTGTACTTTGGAAGGTGTGGGGTTCGGTGTGTTGCTAGGTTGGGGCGGACCGGCTCGACAAGCTGGCTGCCGTGTTGCGGAAGAAGATTGCTGACGAGTTGGCGCGCAAGGGTGGCGAGGATGTGGAGGCGACTTTTGGGATAGAGCTGCCGATGGCCGCTGATGGGAACCTTACGAGGGGCTGCTGCTTCCTAACCTTCCCGAGTGTATATGCAGCGCAACACGCGGCGAGGGCTCTCAATGGATACAAGATCGACAAAAGACACACCTTTAGGGCCGCTATGCTAGATGACTTCGACGAAATCGTGGCAAGGGATAAGGACTACAAGCCTGCCATCACGCTTCGTGGTACGTGTTGAACACGTCTAGCTCGCAGGGGCACTGCATGCCTAGCAGCTGGAAGCTGCCGTCGATCCTTTGAGGCGGAGAACACGGTGTGGTCAGTGCAGGAAAAGAGGTGCTTCGCACGTTCAGCCGAGGATTGGCTGCATACGAGACTTCGAGGCCAGTATTTCGGCTATTCTATTGTCTGGGTGTGGTGTGCTTGTGTCTCCGATTCTATTAGGGTTCACGCGAGAGGACGTGCGCTGGTGGTTGCGGGACGAACGGTTTAGGGAGCAGTTTGTCTTGAGACACGCGAATGAGACAGAGGTCTACTGGATAGATCCCATGGAGGCGGAAGCCTGTACTCTGTGCTATGACGGTCACAAGGAAAAGCAGGACGGCAAGGCTGTTTGGACAGAATTCCGAGTTCAGTGGTCGCCTCAAGGCTCCTTCCTGGCTACCTTCCACAGACAAGGTGCAGCAGACAAGAGGGAAATTTCAAAGGGCCTGTGTGTGCGTGTTTGTGCGTTTTCTTGTTTGTATTTGTGTCGGCTTTGGGGGGAACGGGGATATGCGGGCGTTCGAATTTTAGAGACTATGTGGCGACAAAAACGGGAGTTTTCAGAGATAGCAATTTCGGAGCTTGGTTTTGTAATTTGAATAGGGAGAAAGTTGCACGAGTCCTGCTATCTCGGAGTTGAAAAACGTACTGTGCTTGTGCGCACAGGTATCGCGCTATGGGCTGGTCGAAGCTTTGAAAAGAAGGCGCGCCTAGAGCATAAGGAAGTCAAGCAAGTAAGCGGGTAGTTGGACAATGGTGATTGGTGGGTGGTGGTTGGTGGGTGGAGTACTTTTGTTTTCTGTCGTCTTGAGAGTGTAGGGCTTCGTGCGTGTTGTGCAAACATAGGCATCTTGGGGTCCATAGTGAACCTTCCCGGATGCGCGCCCGTGTGTAGCGCTCGGTGATTAGCCTGATAGAGTGTAAGGGTCAAAGGTTTTTGCGTGCAGATCATGTTCTCGCCTAAAGAAACGTACATGCTGTCATGGGACGGCACTCCGGCATCGATGCGGAACGAGAAAGCCGTCAAGACGTGGAATGTAATGACGGGTGGGTGGCAGCGAGCCTACCGGCTCTCCACGAGCTGGCCATCACTTAACGCCCCCAAGAGCATGCGTTTCTCTACATGTGTTTGGCTGTATATGCACATGTGTATACCTATCTATGTGTATCTAAACGTATATCTAGCCGCAGAGTGAGGTTGTTGATGGCCCTTGCCTGCAGGGCTGCGGCGAGTCGTTGTGTCTCGGTGTGCGTGCGTCTGTCTGTGCTCTGCTGGAATTAAGGCGAGCTGCGTATATACAGCCAAGGGTGCGATGACTTTCATGAGCCTATGCTGGTGATGTTGTATGCTTGTGCGCAGGCGAGATGCTCCGCCAGTTTGCGACGCCCGCGGCGACCCCTCGAGGAACGGAGTTTCCGCACTTTCTGTTTTCTCATGACGAGAAGTACCTCGCTAAGATCGGTGACAAGGAACTTTGCGTGTATGCCATGGACCCCCAAGACAACTCGCCTGACCAGGCTGCTGACGAGGTGCGGTGCGGGAATACAGGGGCTTGTGGTGTTGCGTCGTAGGGGCAGTTGATAAGGGGGCTGTCTTTGTTGGCGTGGCAGAAGAGGGTCTGCGTTGCTCTTTTTTCTATGGCAAAGGGGTGCCAGGGCGTGCAACGCATGCCCTAAACACACACGCGCGCAACTCAGACCTTGTACGACCGCCTGCCAGAGTCATATTTTGACACTTACGCCTTTGGGATGAATTTTTTTTCTCATGCAGGATCTCACGCCGGTGAAGCTGCTGCGGGACGAAAAGGGTCATTTTTCGGCTCTAAAATATCCGGTAGAGAAGTTTGAATGGTCCCCCGGAGATAACATCGTTTCCTTGTGGATTCGGGGATCTGACGATACACCTGGTAGGGTGGACATTTTTCATGATCACTAGGAATTTTGGGGCAATGGAGCACCTAAGAACCTTTAGGCTTACGGCGACTGCCGCCCTGCTGCTGCGCCTGTGCCTCCTCCATTGGCTTTCTAGCCATCGCTCCGAGATGATACCTTTTAGGTCCAAAGGTCTTACAGGTTTTTCTGTAAGAGGTGGGGCCTAGGGTTGGGAACCGGAGAGACTGCGGGGTTGAGGCAAAATGATGTGGTAGATGTGTCGGGCACGGCGCAATTTTCGAACGCCTTTCCCGATGAACTGCCGCAACATGCGTGTGTTGATGAGGTGGGGTTGGTGGTGGAAGGGGGGGTTGTAGGGTGGTTGCTGGGGGGAATGGAAAGGATCTCGGCGTCGTATGTGTTGGTTTTTTTATGACGCCGCGCTTGAATATCTGTTCCTGCGGCAACGGTTCATGTCGCACTGCTTCCAGCGGCGTGCTATTGATGCGCAGGACGCCTAATCCTCGTGGATATACCGAGCCGCCGAGAGCTGGCAAGCAAGAATGTTTACAACGTCCGCGGTGCTGCAATGCACTGGCAGAGCCACGGCGACTTTTTATGCCTCCGCACGATGGTTTATAAGAAGACGGGGAAAAAGGGTCGCAAGGAATTCAGCCAAATCGAGATTTTCAGAATGCGAGAGAAGGATATCCCCGTAGATAACCTCCAGCTCAACGACATTGCCGTTCAGCTCCACTGGGAAGAAGGCCCTAGTACGCTGCGAACCCCATTCCCTAAGTTTCGTTTCCAGCTGAGGCCAGAATTCTAGCCAGAGACTGCAAACGCTGGGGTGATGTTTTCCAGCAGCCTTGACAGAGGACACATGCGCGCATGTGGATAGCCGTGCACGCACAAGCCACACATGCAAAGTGGGGAATCAGCTGACAGCAGGGGGTTTTGTGTGGGTGGGTGGGGAAAGGGGGGGGGGGGCAGAGAGGCGTCTCATGGCCTTGTTTCTTGCGGAAACTTGTTTGGGGGCTAAGGTGTATACGAGTGTGAACTGGGGTTTGGAATTCAGGCAAGCGCTTCGTGCTGGTAGTGCAGGAGGAAGGCACGAGCAACCAGAGCCTCCGCTTCTTCCGCGTTGCTGACGCCGCTGAAGGCAGTGAGCACTTGGGGCTTAGAGTTGTATATTTTTTATATACTTGAATTTGCACAAACAAGGCGCGAACTGCATTTTCCAGCAACTTCCCATGAGGGTTCTCCCTGATCTGTGTGCTGTGGGCTAGTACCCGCCGGCCGGCATACATATGTACATAGTATAAATATGTACATGTATATGTATATATATGTATATATATCCATTGCAGCAGCAGCAGTACTGCACCGGTAGTTTGGGCGTTTTGTTGTGTGGCTTGCAGATGTAGAAACAAACAAAAGAGATACCATTCTGACGCACTCCTTTGAAATTCCCAATTACATGAACTTCTTGAAGTGGTCTCCCTTCGGCTCCTACTTTGTGCTCGCCTCCCTCTGGTCCTACGGAACTGTCATGTTTTGCCAGCTGAATGACCAGGATAAAGTCGAGGTACTGCGTCGCAGACGTGTGAATCTTGGTCGCGAATTTTAAGGCCCTAGGCACTCGGATGAGCATGCATGCGTAGCAGCGCGGCTGCACACAGCTTCGCAGCGAGGCGAGGCGGCCTTCCCAGAAGCGCAAAAGGCTTTTTCTGCCAGCTGAATCGGCTGCGGTTTGCCCCCGCCGTTGCTGCCTTTTCCCCACAGGTTCTGCACCAAGACGAGCACTACATGTGCAATGAGGTTCGTTGGTCCGACTGTGGACGTTATTTGGCCACGTGTGTTGTGGTGCCTCTCGTCGCAAGCGCTCAAGCGTACAGACTCGAAGAAAGTGCGGGCTTCAATATTTGGACATTCCAGGTTAGAAGCCTGCTGGCGTTCTGACGGGCTGGAGGGGGCCTGCCTGCAAGCGTGGCAACGTGGGCAGCTTTTGAGAGAGCTGCAGTGGCTGCTCTCCGATGCACCCTGTGTGGTGCGAGCCCGCGGAAAGGCGGAGGTGAGCGGTGCTATTTGGCGTTGCGGGTTCTTGATGCAGGGAAAGCTCTTGGAAAAGAACAAGAAAAAGCAGTTCTACCAATTCTTGTGGAGGCCTCATCCACCGACTTTGCTGTCTGAGAAACAACTGGACGATATCAAAAAGCGGATGAAAGAGTACAGGTCAGCGTTCATGGCATTTTTGTAGGGCTTGCTGGCGCGTTGCTGGCGGCTTCTGCTCACCATGTTGGTTGTATTCCGGAGGCCTTTACCAAGAGACGGTGGTATGTTGAGGTTGCTGCAGCAAGCGGTATGAGGCCGAGGATGAGAGACTGCGCAGCGAGAAGCGCAGGGCGTTCCTGAAGCAGCGTGAAGAGGAATGCCAGAAGTTCCAGCAAATACTTGACGAGCTAGATGCCTGGAAGTCTAAACATGTGAGGCTTCAGGGTTTGGGGTAGTGAAGCTGGGACGTTTTTTTGGCGTGCGGTTGAGGAGTTAGCGCTTGCATGGGGGCGCGTAGAGGCTGGGGTGCAAAGAGCGAGCGTTCGAAGAGTACTAAGCGTGTTGAGGCCGTGTGTGGTTGTGGTTTGTGGCTCTTCACAGCCTAAGTACGAGGAGTGGTGTAGAGCTCAAGAAGAATTCGACACATGGTTTGACTGGGAGCTTAAGGAAGAGGTGATCGAGGAGGAGTTGGAGGTCAAGCAGGAAGTTATTTGCTGAGAGCTGAGTTCGAGTCCTAGGGCTTAGGGTTTGCAGGCTGCGATCCTAATTTCAAGGCTTAGGAACCCTCAGCCTCTAGGGGCAGAGTTTAGTCTAGCCCTCCAGCAATCTCTCCCTCAATCCGCAGCTGCTTGGTGCGAAAGGGTTTAAGCTTTGTCGAGTGCCTCCCTGGCGATTCACCCGACAGCTAGGGGTTCCGGGTGTAAAGGTCACGCTGGGCTTCCCTATGACCTCTACAGCAGGGAGATATTTAACGGCTGACTAAGTCCTTATTTGAGGTTAGGGGCTTGTATAAATGTATGTGGGTAAAAGTGTGTCACCTTGGAAAGCCATGCGTGATGTGAACGCAACGGAATCCCCCACTTAGGTGTATTAAGGTATACTTCTGTTGACAACTAGCAGTTAGTACACGCCAGGCCTACGGCGGAAGAGGCGCTGCCTCCATTGTAAGCGCTGCGCCCAAGAGGCCGAAACTCAAAGGAACTAATGAGCGAAATCGGATTTTCCACTAGAAAAAAGGCTTAAAAGGGGCCCCTTTATCAAGCTTCGCTAGATGCTTAAGGGGAAACCGTCACTCTCAGTCCTCCGCCACGTAGGACCTCCAGCCATCTGTTGGGAATCCTTGCCCCATAGGCCCTTAGATACCTCTAGGCAAACACTTGTCAAGAAGTAGCACGTGGCATCAGGCTGCAAATGATGGAAGTTGCACGCCCACATATCGCTAGCGCACCCAAGACACCCTGCCTCGCGCGGAGAGCTGTGCAGCGCACGGGTAGCTCGAGCACTCAGTGCGTGGTGGGCATGGCAAGTAGCAACCTTTTTAGCCTAGGCCCTTTTGTGAAAGGAAATCAGCCTTTCTAAAGCTTGTCTAGTTGCTATTAGTGGTCAATGGCGCAGTTGTGAGTCCTAAAACCGCGAAAAAATCGAAATCGCAGACCTGGCAATGCGATCTATGTGGCTAAAGCCGTCGTCGTCTTGGGGGCTTCAGATCAAAGCGGTTCGACCGGAATTAGAATAATTTTTGCGTTTGTGATCTTTGGTTTCAACTCTAAGGGCTTCTTTTCTGGGTTTTGAGGATAATTGCTACAAGCATCCCGGCAGAATCCTACGGCTTCTCCCTGCTGGTGTACGACTCCCTCTAGACAGTAGATCCTGCAGCCCCCCTATGCTTACACACTCTGTGCCACAGGCCTCAGTCTTCCTTACATTAAATTGTACAGCTAACGCAACGTGAAAACTGTGTGCATTGGAGAAATTCGGTGCAGGTTTCAGTAGATGCGACCTCTGCAAGCGAGACACCAACGCTGCGGACTCTAAACCCTCATGGTTCCAGGCTTACGACTCCGAGGCAGTGGGCTGCTGCTGTCGCTGCTTCTTGCCGCTGTATCCTTCGAGGTGGGTTGCTGACCTTGCCACTGCTGCGTTTGCTCTGGCTGTTGCTCCGGAGCCGCGGGGGGAAGCTGTAGCGAGTTAGGTCGAAATTAACTTTCCGAACCGACGAGGCCTACCGCCTTCCGAGCATAGAGTGTGTGATCCACAGTTTTAAGCTGGAGGTTGTGGATGTCTGGTTGGTTCGCAGCTAGCGCTGCAGTGCGGAGCATGCCAAGGTGGGCTTACACCCCAGACCCCTCAAGCGCACCTAGCCAGTAGTCTCTCCCCTCCCTTGTAGACCCTAAGCCTTGTACGTATCTGCTTCATCAGCCCTTGGCGCTTCCTTGGTAACCTATTGAACACATGTTCCTGCCCGCCGTCCCCTCCAGAGCCATGTCCTTACACCCCAGCGAGGGTGCAACATGTGCATGTGAAACCCCTGCAATGCCACGCCATGCGCGAGCCACTACCTTAATCCTTCCTTATACAAGCTGGCGGTATTTCGCAGAATCTTTAGAGGACACTCCTCCTCGCTCCTCTTTGTTCGGGCGATTCGGATATGCCAGTCTTTCGGCAGAGCCATTTTGGGCATCACTGAGACGGCTGCGTCGAAGGGCACAGGCCTTTGAGCGAGGCTTTCAGGGGCGTGTATCTCTACGGTTTGCCGAGGCTTTAAAAGGCCTTGAAAACCTTCAAAACGCAGCAACTGCCGCTGTGTCCTTTGCGGCACTCACAGCAGACAAAGATCTGAACAACGACAGCACACAGAGAGCCAGAGCAAAAGTCGAGCACTTTATTCTCACGCAGTCCGACACCCCAACTTCGCCCCCTATAACACTGAATCCTGAGCACTTAGCATAAATGCCATGCCAAACACTGCGTGTCCCTCCACGAAACGCATGCTAATAATAATCCCAAGCTCCAACAAAGCAGGAGTCGACCGCATATGCTTGCTTGCCTTGCTTCAAGCCTTTCTGGGCAGATGCTTCAACCCCTGAGGCCTGCAAGCGACCCTGCACCCTACTTTTCTGACCCTTTGAACGCTGAGCCACACTCTTCACTGCGCAGATACCTGTGTGTGCTGCATGCGTGGCTGGACAGAGTGACTCCTCATTTGTTGTTTTTCGAGTTGGAGGCGAGCGGAACGCCTCCGGAGCTGCTGTCTGTACACTTGAGGAGTTCCGCTTTCGTGCGCAGCCGCAAGGCCTACCTGTCCCTTCTGCTAAAGCAGAGGAAGCATATGCTGCCTTGGGATACGGAAACAGTGCTGGAAGCCAGGAAGCCCTACGATGCCCCTTTGGTCGCAACGACAGCGCTCAAACAGCAGCTCGCGCTCTCGCATGTACCCTCACCATTCTCAGAGGAGCCACAAACGGGAGACGACGCAGATGCCACTACTGTAACCACCACCCTCACCCGAAAGGGCACCGAAGAGGGCGAAGTAGAGGCGGACACACGGACGCACGGCCAAAAGAAGGTAGAGGAAGAAAAAGGAACCGAGGTTGGGATACAAGCTCGCACACACCTTGACGCAGAAAGGCCGATCCAGGCACAACAAGAGGGGGTCACGGAGAAAGACTCAATGACGGGAAAACAGAGACCACTGAAGGAAAAGAAGAGGCACAGCAAGGAAGCGCGCGCAGAAACAGTGTCTCTAACTACAGCCCAACAAGCAACGCAGCATTCTAGTCAAGCGATCAGAAAAAGGGCCCTAGAAGCCGTCGACCAGTAAATCCAGCCCCCTAAGCCGCGCGTTTTAAATCTAAGGCCTTTCTCAATAGAGAGGACTGAGCTGTTTTGGGGGCGCTCCCTACACGGCGCACTCAAGCCCAGAGCGACACAACCCGATAACGTATCTTATCGACCCTAAGATACTGAACGAGCACCTTCAGATGGTGCTGCTTCAAGAGGCTGAATTCCAGGCATCTTGTTAAACGCTCAGGAGTTGGATTTGTGGTGTGTGCTGAAGGGGCATTCGGTCTCAGCGACTGGACGTTCTCGCAGCTGTCTCCTTAAACGCAGTGTCTGGAATTTGGGGAATTGACAGCAAGCAACGCAACTACCCTGTAAGCCCCAAGCTCTAATTCGTCACCCCAAGTACCTGATATACGCCTATGTAGTAGGAACTTAGCTGCAATACTGCCTAGAACACCCCTGCGCTGCGCTTCAAAGCAGCCTTTTTGTGGCAATATCTCGGTCGCTCTGTACGCTTCGCTTCTGATGACTCTGCCTCTTTTTATGCCTGGATCTACGCTAAACTATATCTTGCTTTCTCAATGCAGCTATCGGGCTGCCCTTCGGTGCCCCCGCCATCATCGCCTCATACTTGTCTGTCTCCCCACTCAAACATCTCAGCTTCCCGCAGTCCTCGTTTCTCTGCTTGCCACCGTGTCTACGCCCATATGGCCTACGTTCTACCTCTGTGCCAGTTTATGTTTCTTGCTCAGACTATTAGCCTCCCCACATCCCTAGCTTTTTCCTGAATCTGTTTTTGTGGCTGTCTGGCAAGGCGGTTGCATTTTCAACGCTCCCCCAATGGCCGCCTGTTTCTCTCGCTACCTCAGCATTTCTTCGTTTCTGGGTGACTCCTTCCTGCTTGTTCAGTTTGTGCGGTCAAAGAGAAACTTATCATTTGGTGTCAGTGACGCCGCGGTGGCAGCAATGGTGGCCGCAGTTCGCCTCGAAGGACCATCTCTGGCGCGGCGCTTCTATCGGTTGAAGAGGCAAATTCTTTTCGCGAAGGAGCAGACTGTGGTTTGTCTTGCATAGGACTGTATAGAGTGACTGTAGAGGCCTTCGGGGTACTGTGTTCTGCATGAAAAATGTGCTTGTAGATTTGCCCTTGACCACATGCGTATTAGTATTACGTTTCTGTAAGAACCTGCTTGGATATACGGGCTTTCCACGAACCCGTGAGCGTTTTCTAGGATGCACAGAGAGGCAGTGTCTGGCAAAACAAGCCCACAGGCAGCCACGAATGTAAACTGGCCTACGCGTGAATCTCCGAGTCTAAAGACAGGCTCGAAACAACTACAAATGGACGAATGGAATGTGTGCACACATAATGCCTGCCTCTGACATTTGCTGTCTCTTTGTACTCCTCGTGCTCGTGCTTTTGCAGTTGCCCTTCCCGCTGTCTCAGATCTTCCTTTCTCACGTTCTTTTGCCTCATTTTGTACAACTGCTGGCATGTCTACTGATGCGCCTGCTTGTCGTCTACATCAGGCCTTTAATTTCTCAGACCGGCTGGCTCCTGTCCCTCTGCCTTCCTCCCGCCGAACATACACGTGGAGCTCGGCTGTTTCGTTGGTAAGGGCTGGTTTCGCCGCTTACCTCCCCTTCTGTGATAAAGAGCTCACCAAACTCATAGAAGAAAAAAGGATAGACGCCGCTGCTGATCCCTCAAAGAGGCCGGGGAGTTACACCCGACCAGCAACGCCAGACACCGGGCCCTTTGTAGTCGTATCATTTGGTGGGACAATAAAGGACGTCAGAACCCTAGCAAGGGAAGCGAGTAAGAGCCTCTCTCTAATCCTACTGTGTCCACTTTCAGTTTTTTGGCTTGTTTTCCATGTTTCGCTGCTTTCGTATTTAGCCACCCTCACTTGGTCCTCCCTCCATGCCCCTTTTCTTGTTCATTCTGCACTTTGCTCTCCCTCCACCCCTAGCTGTCTGTTGCTTTTTGCTTACCCTTTTAGCTTTTCCGCGTCCTTGTTCCCCTCCTTTTCATCTCTCGGTCTCTCCGTGTGCCTGCCTCTTCCCCTTCTCGTCACCAACATCTGTTCTAGTCTGTGTCACAGCCCTAATCCCCCTCAATTCCCATTCGCATTTTTTCGACTTTGAGATGTTCTCTGTTTTCCCTTTGCGCCTCGTTTGCACCTACCTAGGTCTCGTATTTAATCTACGCCTTTCAAAGCATCAGTGTCTGCATTAGTGGATTATGTGTTTGTGGCACAGCGCACGCCTGTCTCCTTTCTCTAAGGTCCCCCCTAGGCGCCTTAGCATGGGTTCCCCCTCCAGCTTTAGCGGAGACAGCAGCCCGCCTGGGGGAGAGAATTTTAAACGAAAAGCTTAGAGCAGATGCCACTACTTCAATGGAAAGATTGGCACAGGTTTGTACGATATCGAACATTTTTTCCGTCAGTGCTTCGCGACACAGACGCTTCGTGAATCTGACTGTTGCCCTAGTCTTTGTTAACTTGGCTGCCACTGTGTGCTTCTCGGTTTATGTCATTCCATCAGCCTGCTGCCCATCACTTGGCCTTTCCGAACGAGCTATGTCCCTGCTGTTGGCTGTTTTACATTTCTATCTCTTTTCCCATTCCTGTACGGCCGTGTACCGATTGTAGCCCTCTGAGTTCGCGTGTCCCTTTGCGCCTTGCCCACTGCTTGCACTCAATATCATAAGCTCGATTTTCTCTTTGCCTTTACGCTGCATTGGATCGAGCTCTTAGCTCTCTTGGTCCTCTATCCGATAGCTTTTAGGTGCATATATATATATCCCTTTTGATTTTACTACCGTGCTTGGAGTGTCTGTTTCTGACGCTGCTGCGTACGCGCAGATGTGTCACCTTGTCACCGCATTTTGTTACTGCCTAAATTTTCTTACTCTCTGTGGACCTCCAACAGTGTATGTTTCTCTCTGTCTCTTTGGCATACGTGTCAGTCTGTCAGATGCCTGTTTCTCCTTATCTGTTTGTTACTTCCTTGTCTCTGATGCGGTGATGATCAGGTCATGGATGAGCTGGACGTTGCTGCGAACTCCATATTACGGCAAATCTCATACGACAGATTCGAGGTAATCAATCTACGCTATAACCCTTTTTGAACGCCATAGTCTAAGTCACCGAGCCAGGCAAAACGGCAAAGGGAGACCAAAACAAACTACCCGACCAGGCAGGAAATTGGCTAATTAAGCACACAGGCTATCAACAGACACATCCGTAACACATATATATGAAAATACAAGCTCCGATATAAATGGAAGCGGGAAAACAAGGCAAAAGGCTGGGGAAGGATGTGACAGGGTCAGGGTCGAAGAACGCATAGTCATCCATCAGCAAGAAGACAGTGCCGTAGAGAGTAGCTCAGAGACTAACTGATTTACAGGGACCCACAGTATCATTTCTCAAGAGTGTAGGCAGGCGGTCATATAAATGAAAGTGTATACTGAACTCTTATTAAAAGCTCGCAAGGCACTATTTGATGGTGTTTTCTGTGACAGGAACTGGTCCATGAGGCGAGGGAAGAAGGCATTCTGTTCCCCGAACAATTTGATAAGCTTTGGCTGCAAGCCACAGAGTAAGCGATCGTATCATCACTTGCTGCTGCTGTTGACGCTAGAAGGATGTGTTCTTCTTGCTGTACAGTAAGCACATGCGACTGTGTCTTTGCCTCCAAAAGGCAAAGCGAAGGGAGAGGGAGCAGAGGGGCCCGAAGGCAGGAAGTGCACCGGTGGCAGTCTACAGAGATCTTTAGGCACACAACAGCATAGTGATAGAGACGCACAAATGATGGACTAATAGATAACTGTCAGAGGGAGAGAAAGAGAGTCATTCTGAGCTGAAGTTCAAGCAGAGGGCGAGGCAGGCGCACAACTAGACATAAAAGACCACCGGGAGGACAAGGACCAGACTAGAGACACCCTACAATAGAAGTGCAAGACTACTGCATAAGCAGCAAAAACGATTGGCACAGATAAATTGCGGGAGATAGGCAGCGAGGCACTACCAGTTTGCTAGGTTTCCTACTTACCATAAGACGATGCTGCGGAAGAAAAGGCACTCTGCGGGCAGTCGCAATGTACTGCGAGGCAGTGAGGGCATTTGTGAGCACCAAGATAACTTAGAAGAAGGGCAGATGGCTGATGAGATAGAAGACGCACCTCAAAAATTTTGTAACTATCTTGGGGGCATATATACTAAATATTAGGGGCGCTTTGAAAGCCTGACAGCTGAGGAAATGCAAAGCTACTCGGGGGCTTACATTTGTAAGACAGCTTGACTCCAGCGTTGAGGTAGACAAAAGCTTCTGTAAACACTTATTGGTAGATGCATCGCAAATACGCTAGCCAAGAATAGGTGAAAGAAGCTACGCCGATATCCAAATATGTAGAGAGGTGCCAAATTTTGAGTCAGTGAGGGAACATGCTAGCATGGGCTGCATGGAATGCACTGTTTGCGTTGCTCTTGCGTCAGGGAGATGTTTGGAAGTGAGGGGACAGTATTTGACTCCTTTGGACCCATAGGAAGAACGTGGGCTACAGTGCTGCATTTCCACATGCTTCCGTTCAGTGTGTACCTTTACGCATTGGCTCCTCTAATGGCGGAATTGATCGCACAGGGGATAGAAACGCATCCCAGAGAAGCGCAGCAGAAGCTGTTCGCGGTGCTTGCTGCTACCAAAGATGATAGCCCTTTGAACCTCTTAAGTGAGTTACAAAGCGCGCAGAGTCATGGTGAGCATAAAAACGAAGATATGAAGAGTGAAAGGAACAGGGATGGCATGGAGTTTGGTGGCAAGCATTCTAAGCACATGGCTTCTGACACGGTAAGGGCTTCTAAAGTGGAGGACGACGATGCGCATTTATACACCGAGGAAGACGACTCCGAAGCAGAAGAGCCTGAAAAGGATCCCACGGAAGACCTCCTTGCTATTGAAGAGGAGCCGTTGCTGTTCTCGCAGCTCTTTGAGGCCCTGAGCATAAACCCCCAAGACGTGGGAGTTTGGACACGCGCCTTGAAGGCGCACTTTGGTGGGTTGCAGCAAAAAGCCCCTTGTAGCTTTCTGGCAAAGAACACTCTTTCTCTATTAAATCTATTGTCTCCCTTGTTCTCCCGTTCCTGATTGTGTCCGTTTCTACCTTAAGTGAAATGTAAGGCGTCTCTAGATGGAGCGGCAACTAGCCGAATTCCGTTTGTTGGTGTGCATTGGTATGCATGCAACTTTGCCTTGGGCACTCTCAAAGTGCATGCTTGCTTAGCAGTCAATAGCATGTATAGTTCAGTGTGCCTGACGTAACTGCTGTAAGAGAATCAGGCGAAAACCATGCTAGAAAAAACGAGGACAAAATGACGGGGTGATAAGCTATAAAGGAAAGGCAGAAATATTGAATGGGAATAGTGGTATTGGGAACGTTGATATGTTGGCTTGATTTGATGTTTAAGCGCTTGTTCAATTGCTTGCTCTTGAGTGGACTTTATGCTCAGGGGCCCTCCTAGACGAAGCCGAGGCCCTTGCTGGCGAGGCTCTCTTTGGAGATAAGGCCGCTCCTAAGGGCAAACAGCTTGTGCCTCGAAGACTGAGGAAGACGGCTACAAATCCCTGAACATACAGGCCGCAGAGCGAAATTAAGTCAAGCCGCTGGATTGGGAGGCAGGAAAGGCAGCCATGAGCGATTGTGGAACAAATAGAATACAATATGCTTATCGAGAAAAGAGGACTTTCCTCTTCGCATGGACAGATAGCAATATGATCTTGCAAAGAAAAAGATGCAAGGAACTATAAGCATTTCTATCTGCACAGACATGTATAGTGTAGAGCGGTCATTCCCTACCACAAGAGAGGCAGGTACCTTTTTGTCAGCGTACGCAAGCAGAAACGCACCTGTGACCACAAGCGGGATTCCCTGCGTCATTCTGCATCATGTTTGCATTCATGACATTACTTCAGTCTTTTCACACCTGAACCGTACCGGAACATATGCAGACATAGCTTCTCCTATATGTGCCTATGTATCAGTGTACAGACCCATTTTACCCCCCAATTTCACTATGTATCATTCAACGCGTTCTAGAGAGTTTTGTCTAACACAGTTGCTTGACTAGACAGAGCGCGTTTTTTATCCGGTTCCTCGCTGCAAAGTTTGCCTCCCGTGCTCATTCCTGCTATCTCCCGTATCCTCGACTGCTTTCCAGTCCTTTAGTGAATACCGCGGAGGGTGTACTCAAACCTGAAGTGCTCTTATCTGGGCGTGTAATACTCCTCCAGCTACGAGTTTTAAAAGCTCTCACCTAAAGAAGACGTATGAACTAGATAAATGCATTCGTTTTATCGCCTCAAACGTAGCTGTATCAGGCTAATTCCGGCTAGATTTCTAGCAGGCGGAATTTGATATTAAATGGTGTGGCAGAAAAGGTCTCCCTTCAAGGTCATTTGGTCTGTCCAATCAGGGGTACTTTGCCCACTGAAAAATAGCCAATTACGACTTTTGGCAATGATCCAGGGTCAAAAGCAGAGTTTCAGCGAAACTTCTTCGCACGACATCGTACAAGGAAGCGAGCAATCCTGAAATCTGCAGCTGCACAGCAAGCAACAGCAGCAGCAGTAGAAGGCGGCTTTACGAGCAGCTGGGAAACCAGTATTTACCACGAAATGCAGTAATCAGGGCACAGCTCAGGGCATTACCAGCTACTACGACATTTTGACCAGCGGTACTAGGCAATAACTCACTAAGAAAAGCAGCAGGCGCAGCAACAAGTGACGCAACTGCAGTATATCAACACTCTTTAAACTCGATTGTAGTTATTATTTTTAGACCAGTGATCGACAGTCGCATTTTGCGTATTTGGTTTGGTTTTCAGGGTTAGGGTGTGGGGCGTGGAAAATTGATTTGAAAGCGGTGACCCCAGCAACACGTAGACTACGAGGCAACACAAAACCCTAAACATGAATCCCCACAATCCCAGAAGTTGATACTTATAAATAAATTAAAAATTCTGTATAATCCTGTACATTTAGATCTGTGAGAGTATTTTTAAGGGCTTGGCTCGTGACTTCATTGCTCCCGGTGGCCACTTCAATGATAAGTGTTGCCCCCCGGAGACAAGGTGTTTTTTTACTCTTCCTTAGGCCCCAAATCTACTCGATTGATTTAATCATGCAGTGAATTGTGTTTGCGTGGCTAGAGAATTCAGGCTTCAGGGTTTTGGCACCTGTGTTTCGGCTATACTGGGGCCGAGCGGACCACTAACGTACAAAACTTGAGAGGCTTGCGCCTGCCGGCCTTATAGGGTCTAGGGTGGTTCCCTTTGATTCTTTTTTATTAAGCAGGCTTACTTCTATTACTCGACTCGTCTTTTTGCCTGAGCTGCAAGTGCTCTGCTGCGACTGCTTTTTCTTGTCTGTACTGCTACCGGTGAAACGATGAACCAGGAGCACCAATCATCAAGCCCCCCATCCGTAAGTCTATGCCTGATATCGTGGGGGCAACGTCACCATCACTTCGTTGCCTCTGTATGCCTAAAGCCCTGACGCCTGGCCCTCTCTTGTCAATTGGCTTCTTTGGTTGTCTTGCCAGCGCCATGGCACAGGGGCATTCTGGCGTTCCTTTGATTGTTCTTGGCACAAATATCGACGGTAGACTAATGCAAGTCCTTGATACCAGCTAGAAGCGCACCGTGAGGACCCGTATGATGGGATTTTTGGAGGGACATCTGCCAGCAGTCGCTACCTGCTACGGCGAATACCGCGCAAGGCGACAGACGCTACGGGCTGCTCGGGTGATTGCTGCCGCAGTAGACCTTGAAGTAGCCAAACTGGAGTAGGCAGATGCGCTTCAGACGACCGGCCGGCGCTCGATTAGTCTGAGGAATAGAATAGATGGCAACCGAGCACTAATTCAAAGCTACCTCAATGATCTCGTGGCGGTTACGGCACAAGAGGCGATTGCTGCGGGGGCTGAAGTCCCAAAGAAGCAACTCGCCGACCTCATGAATGCTCGGCGGGACTCATCGGAAACTGTAACAAACTACAATCTGTCCAGTCTAGTAGATCGTCTTGAGCTCCAATGCATCTCAAGCCACATGAGCCCTCAAGAAATAGGAAAGGAGCTGCTGTGGCAGCTCTCCCATAGAGCAACGCGGAGACACCAGGATCTGCTGTTACTTGCCTACGGCGAGCTAAGCAAGCAGTACGCGCATACGAGGATGAGATAACCCCAGCAAGAAAGGTTCTAGGCACAGCTGAAGTAGCGCCACAACACACCAAGCAGCAGCCTTACAACAGGAGTCAGCATAAGTCTGAGAGATGCAATTTTTGCCAAGATTAATTATATTTAAACCATTTTACCCATAAATGAGAATTTCCAGTGCTCAATGATACTTTGCAAGGCATGTGGAGTACTGCATTCAGGGCTCTCCAGTGATGCATATCTCCGCACGTGCATCTATATCTATAGGGTAAGTCCTATTCCGTATCGCAGTGGTTGTCCATAGAAGAGCTGTATCCATGTGTCGGTCCTACTGGCTCTACTCTTGCTATTTTTCATATTTGAGACAAGCGCCTGCCGTGTAGTAACCTACAAGCAAGCTCCACGTCTACTTGTGGACCTTTCGCGTGCAGAACATTAAGGCAGTGTGCATATTAAACCTGATCCCAGTCCCTTATTCCAAACTGAGACAGTTCGATCTTGCTAAGCGAGCCTTGGGGATGCTAGCTGATCCTGTGCAGCAGCAACCCATAAGGCCGCAACCTGGGGCTACCTGCCAGCTGCACGTAGAGTAATGCATTCGATATGTCAATGGCAGGGGAATTTCTTCTTCCTTCCCGACGGCAAACCTTTTACGCAGAAGAATTCATACTCCTCACTAAAATGCTCCTTTTGTTTAATAGGTAACACAGTAAGAACCGAGGCACATGGTTTGATTCTGGATCGATCGTTAGGTGGCACTAGACACAATTTTAGGGTCCGACACACGTAGTATGCTCATCGCATATTTACATCTATACTGCATGCCAACCTGCGCGACCTCTAATTCATTGCCAGGTTGAAAACTAGATTTTCCCTCTACCGGGGTGTTCGCGGAGCCATTTAACCAAGAAGTCCTAGCCCTCGTATTAGTTGCTGTCCCTGCTAGTGCTTCTGGAGCTAGCAGGCAATTCTTCGAACGAGGCACTAGATGCAAAGGAAAAACAACAATATTACGCCCGTGTGGGATAGATACTATGTGTGATTGGCTACTAATGCTCGGGGTCCTTTGAGGCTGCAGCTCTACGGACCCTTGGAGACCCTCTCCCATTGAGTAGTTTCTGGTGGGGCATCTACTTGCTTTGCATGCAGTAGGATATCAGATTTAGCTACAGCACTTCTTTTATGTTGATCTATTTAGGCGCTAATGCAGTGATTTGGTATTTGTTTGCCTATGCTGGGGGCATAAAGCCTTTGGCGATGGAAATGGCGGTGTCGCAACGCCTGTTCGGGCAGCACAGGCCAGCTTGCAAGCTCATTTGAACACAGTGGGTATACACCTGGTAAACAGGCACTATTTTCCAGGTTATAAAATGCTTTTAAACGTGTTCGAGGAATCATGCAGAACAGATATATATATGACGGCTGCAAGGATGGGCAAGTACCCGAAGCTTTCGACAATCATTTGAAAATGCACGTAGCTTTGTATCCCCTAAACATGACAAGCAAATGCTCCGAGCGTCATGCTTATTTGAGGTAAAGCACTTCAATCGTGACTCTATTCATGCATAGCAGGTCGTCTGCCCACAAGGATTACTAGAGCTCAAGCTTCCATGCAAGCCCTGATTCGTCGCTTATGTCGAGAACAAGTCAACAGCAAGCTTTGAGAAATTGCAATAGCTGATGCAGATGAATATACGAATAGATTGGTTTATCGAAAAACATGCAGCTTCGCACAGAAAAAGCAACAAGATAGACGAACAAGCGCTAAAGCAGAGGTCGATCTAAGGACCTGTGAATTGTCACGTCTAATTGTGGCAGGAAGGGCCGTAACTCAATGATCGAGCAGCTCACCAGTGGGACTTCCCCAAATGATGGCCTACTTGAGGCTCCAAGAGTACGTGAGACGAACCTGATCGTCTATCTCTGAAGGAAGAGCCCAATCGGAATCAGAAACCTACAAATGTTGATGTGTCAATTGACCTTAGCCTACAACCTAAGATGGACTACAAAAGAAACACAGAAGGAACTCCCGCTGCTAGGCAGCCCTCCGCATCCCCCCAACAGCTCATTTATTTTTATTTGGGGAGATTGAGTCATAGTATATGCAGAAGGCAAAGAGCTTGAACAGTGGCACAAAGGTCAGCAGCATCATGCTGCTTGGTGATTAAGCGAGGGGCTTAAGAGAAGAGAATACCCCACCAGCAGACTGCGGTGCATTGAATGGGGTTACTGAGCGCAGGGCCGCTGCTCGAGGCCCACAACGGGCCAATTCTGCGCTGGCACAAGCACACACTCATGCTCAAGAATTAATGACGGTGCTCGATATTAAAGACAAGGCGAAGTTGCTATTCGAGGAGACGGTGCAAAGGTTTAATCTGCTTGTTCACTCGCTTGCACAATCGGTAAGACTAGGGTCTGCTGGCCGGTGGCAGAACGCAAGAATTGGCAAGGCTGCTCTAGGTATATGCCACTTCAATTAGAAGTCTGGTCGCACCACGATGATCCATTTCTTTTATGTTGGACCAGTTCATGGTGATGCAATCTGGGGCATGCCATAGGCGGCCTAGTAGAAGGCGCGCATGCATCCACAGCTGCGCGCTGTACAGGTCAGTGAGTGAGGACTTGTTAGGAATAGAGACCTCCTGGTCATCTAGAGAAACCTAATCAATTCGATAGTGAGCACTGTAGCGTCGTTTACTCCGCAAGGTGAGGCACAGTCTTTGTGCGTGCGGCATAGCAAAGCAGTACCAGAAAACAGTTTGAGCATGCTTCCCCTCCTGGCAGCTCTGCACCTGGCTCTTTATGAGGAGAAAGTGTATCAAAGTTTTAGCCGACTAAGAGGAGCGGTGCGCAAATATCAAGGGGCTTGTGGATGGGCAATATAACAACGAGCTCCTAGCAGGCCCGCCAATTGCTGGTCGACCAGTCCACCGTACTGACTTAATCTTCGACCAGCCCCAAGCTGTGTTTCTCTGTATCAGAGGCCCCGACAGCATGGAATCAATTGAACAATACATTGATCACTCGTTGGAAAACGCGAGGAAACCGAGGAACACGAATCGACAAAAACCCCTGGACATAACCTGCTGTTCATGCGGAAAAAAAAACGGGAGGCGTCTCCTGTGTGGGAACTTTTCGCGCCTGAACAAGATCATTGTAGACCAGAAGTTAGCGATGCCTCATGTTGGCTGACCGCTTCAGAAAATACAGGAACCAATAGTCTTATCGACATTTGAAATAATAGAGGCTTTCATACGATTCCCCATCCACCTATATGAGGAACAAAACTGCATTCCACCATCGCATTCGCAAACTCGATTATACCTGTATGCCACTTAGATTAGTTAACGCGCTAGGTAAGCTGAAACGTCAAGGTGATAGGCATTTGTGTCTGCCTGTCAAGGAAAAGTGGATGGCTCTCCTTGTGGGAAATGTCCAAGAGCACCTATAGCGCCTATGGCGTGCGCCTCAGCTGTTGTGGGACAAGTAGTGGTATGTGAAGGCACATAGGTATTCGCTTTTCTACGAAAACAATTTTTTAAATAAGATATCATGTTTCAGGTAGAAGATTTGAACCAGGTCGGCAAAAAATCAAGGCGATCAAGGTGTAGGGTTACCTTACACACCCGCATGGACGTTCGGAAGCTCTATGGGCTTGAATGCTCTTCCCAAAGTTTTGTTCCTGCATTTTCCAGGATCCCTACTCCTTTGAATGAGCTACCAGGAAAGCGCAGTCTATGATGCGAACAAAGGGGGCTGACGCCGCAGCACGCTCGCTTATCAGCCGACGTGCCACTCGTCCGGTACTTGAGTTTCCCAATGATGATAATCACTTCTTCCTAGCAGCCAATGCTACTGATGTAGCACTGAAGGCTATTCTTTTCCAGCACGTTACAGGCTCTACAAAATCTCTTAGTGTCGCTTTGTAGCCCTATCGCTTTGAGCAAAATCGAGCAGCGGTACCCTGTGCACGACAACGAGCTCTCTGTGGCGTGTTGGGGGGAGGAGATTCTACATAAAAGTAATTTTAGCGTCCAGACTGGCCTTCAGTCACCAAAGGAATTATATAGAGGTTTTAGGATTGAGAAAGCTCTAGAGCTATTCGCTGGTTTGGGTGCCTTCTGCAATACCACTCTACGGTGAAGTACAAGGAAGGCATCACCGTGGTCATCGATGCGCTCTCACGACACCCCAGCAATCCATTATGGAACGGCGAGGCCGCTGTCGTTTGTCACTATTCATTGTCTTTGTTAAAACTGCTTGCGTCATTTGCTCTTGACACCACTGTATCCCGTACTACTGCGAAAAGCAAGAGCGACAACACAACGAAGCACTATCAGGACGAGAATGGTCTGCTGTGGCTCAAAATGAACCATGAACTCTGTCGCTTGCGCTATCCAACTTTGTCCCGTATCGCTGCTTTGGTCAAAGCACATGATCATGTCATTCCGAAGCACGGTCGGATTCACGGTCCAATGAAGAGCTCTCACAGTCCTTTTCGGTGGGCTGAGATGCGTCCAGCGGAAGAAAAGTATGCATTGTCACGGCAGTATTTTCAGCAGGTGAAGTTACAGAACTATTCTTATGTGGGTCTTTTGCAGAGTCTTCCGGATCCTAAAAAAGCGTAGATCGATATGACCATGGGCTTTACTGTTGGATTGCCGGAGGTCAATGGTTAGGATGACATCTACGTCAATTTGGGAAAGCTCAGCAAATGTGCTCAGTACATCCTTACTCCAGCTCTGTCACGGCTCGCGAAGCTGCACAATTATTCTTAGCTCATATGTAGAAGCTTTACCGCTTTCTCTGGACCATCAGTACGGATAGGGGTCCAAAGCTCGTTAATAGGTTCTTGCTTGCCTTCATGACCCTCTTACAGATTGGCCATAATACTACCACTGCGAACCACTTGCGGCAGATTGGCACACCAACCGCACCACCGCCATTTGTATGCAAGGTATGCGACTGTATGCTTACAGAAGTCCGGTGGTTTGATCTACTTTCTTACGTTGAATGGACGTACAAAATAACAGTACACTCCTGTACCCGTTGCTCTTCCACATCCTTGTCCTACAAGGTGGACCCCCTTTTCCAACCGGGCCTAAACTTGATAGTCTGGGCGCAGCATTCGCCAAAAACAGCTGAGATACTTGGGAAAAAAGGATAGCGCACGCGAATGTACACGTACGACTCAAGACAGACACGCACGGAATGATGATTTGCGGCAGGTAGCTGGGTTTTCCAGGTCCCCAAATTTAGTCGTGGTTGATCGGCAGGCCTTCAAAAGAGTCCAAGATGACCAGAAAAGGAAATTTGCGGCCGGCTGGTTTAGACTACTGTGGTTATTCTAGGAATCAGGCTCGCATCTTTGCCCTAAAAGTTAGAGGTTCCACAAATCTATCTTTAGTGACTTCTTGAAAGAAAGCTCCAAAGCTCTCAAGAGTATTCGCATACTAGGCCGCGCAGGTAAGTGGCCCCAATAAAAAATAGGATCCACAGGGTTCTGCGAAAGTGCTGGACTTTTGGATCATTCAGCGCCATGAGTTTAGTTTCTAGTGAAATGGTCTAGGGGCCGGCAAGCCAATTGGCTGATACCGGAACACTTGCAAACTCCATTGCCTGTGGGAGATTCTGCGGCTTCCTTTCTTTGAATAAATTTCGCCACCAACAACGAAATATCTTGCGTTCGTTGGTGATTCTCCTTCTTCAGCGTATGCTGCACCCAAAGTACCTACCTTTATATTGTGAATATTGCTTGGAGAATTGATGTTCATTATGGTAATAACGATGTTCTCTACACAGGATATATGCACAAGCGTGCTCCGCCATGACCTCCCTAAATTCTTGCCTATTCCGTTTCGGGGCTTTTAAAATAGGCCATAGTGCACGAACTGGCTGTATTCGTATGCACAAATTGCTCTTGGAGGGGCGGAGGCACTGCCGAACCACTGGGCGCTTTCGTTCACGTCACACACTTCACATAATGGCTATTGGCTCGCAGCATGGTGCTAACACGCTTTTAGCATATCGAGGTGAGCGAGCCAAAGCGCTGCTGCGGTAGTGTTGATTTGGAAACTTGTCTGATGTTGCCTAGTGTGTACCTGTCCTTTCCCCTATTTCAATTAAGGTTTAAAGCACATATTGGCTTTTCTTATTCGGATTGTTTTCGCATTCCTGCTTGCTTAAAAAGGGGTGAGATGCCAGGAACTCCTCTTTTGTCTTGCGTGTGGTTGGTCTCCTCGGTCAGGTAGAAAATAGAGGGTGTTTGTTCAAAATGAACGGAGGTCGACAGAAAGATGTAACGGGCTCGGCCACCTTACCCACATTCCTACTACTAGACATATCTCACAAATAATTAGAAAGAAATGACCACTTGGTTTTCCTCGTACATGTATATATATATATATATATATATATATATATATATATATATATATATATATATAGTGCCGTAAGGTCGACACAAGTGCGTGTTTGCTAGATGCTATGTGCAAATAGTTGTGCCTGCTCGGAGAGTTGAAAGACTGTAGCATTGGGCACCCTAGCTGCCCGTTCTTTCTCGTGTCCGAAATACTGAGGGGCGCTGCCAAGGAAATGCTGGATCTCTTTTGGAAAAACGCTCACCAGCTGTCTATCAAGTTTTTCTTGAGTCTGGGAGATAAGTCTCTTCACACGGACACCTTTCGTGAAGCGTTACCAGTTAGCAAGATTGCAAAGAGTAGCTCATATTTAGTTGTTTCATTACATCACGCTATCTGCTTAGTCGGGCCCTCCTCCACAGATCCACTGAAATCCATGCTTAGTTCACACTGTTGCGGACCTAGCATGCGTCCAATCGCACTGATTTGTTTGTTCATGGTTACTACATCGGTGTTATAGGTCAATGGACAGTACTGTCTTTCACTCTGGCCCGAGAATTTCGCGGGCACAGTCGACGGGGGTAACGCAGCTAGTTTGTGGATCCTGGCGGAACTCTCCTTTTATGTGCATGCTTGGTTATTTAGCATGTTAGGCCCTAACAAGGAATCAAGAGAGGTAGCGCTGTACCACTGTGCTTCGCGGTTGCCAGTCTTATTGCCGCTGTTGTTGCAGAGGCTTCTATTGCCCGTTGAGGCTTATACAGGTACAGTTTTCGATGCGCTTGGGGCTGCTGCAGTGGCTTATCCTGCTTGCTGCTGAGACTGTTCGCTTGTCCACTTGAGCAAGATCTTCACCCTAAAACCCCTCAGGCTTTGTGCCCACTAAGCAGAGGACAAAGAGACAAGTAGCTAGTCTCGCCTAGAGTTTAGGCACCGCGTTGGCTGATGGCCGAGCCTCACACGAAGACCATATGGGGGCACCCACAAGTGGCTAGAGTTAGGGAATTACGGCAGACACCTCTTTTTTTCGCAAGTGGCCAAGAGAAATACCCTAAAATAACCTCTTGGGCATGATCAGACTGTAAACCGCATGCACGCAAGTGGACAGGCTAGTCGTCTACCTGTTGGCGGCGGGATCGTCGAACCACCTACTCCCGCCTCGAAGGCCTACACCCTGAACCTGAACCCTTAATTCTAGGTTTCCCGCTTTTGCGGCCTGGAATTTGTGCTCTTTCGGCACTCAATCAATCTCGTATATACATATCGATATATATATATATATATGCGTGCCAAGTGCTCCTCCGTCTGCACAGCCTCCAGCAAATTCCAGGATGACGGACTCCCTGGCGAAGGCAGTTGTGCGCGGCGACGCTGATGAAGTGAGGAGACTGCTGGAAGAAGGCGCAGATCCTGCAGCGTTTAACAGGAAAGGAAGTGAGACACACAAGGAGAGTCAGAGCCAGCTGCAGACAGTCGCCGCGGAGCGACGCACATAGCAGGAAGGCAGCTCCGTAGCAAAAGGCGAATGAAGGCGGCACGCCTCAGTCACGAAGCGCAGTCGCATTGCAGAGCAGCTGCATGCTGTAGTCCCCCGAAGAAGGCCTCCTCCGCAAATGGCGGCAAGCCCACCCATGCAGAAATGCGAGCGAGAACGACGCAGAGGAAACGGAGGGTGGCAGCGAGGTGGCACACAGGCAACTACCCAGTTGGCGGTAATAAACCAACTCAAACGATCCTTGTCCGATTGCTTCTGTTGAGGCTTTTCCTGTGCGCAGTGACTGCGCTGCATCTCGCTGCGCAAGAGGGGGACCCAGACGTTCTGACGGCGGTTTTAGAGTCCCCTTACATCTCTATCAATGCTGCAGATGTGCGTTGTCTATGAATGCTGCAGATGCGCTTTGTGATTGGCCGCTTCTACTGCTCTTTCTGCCCGCTGTGGGATCTGCGTGTTCCTACGGCACAGCTCGACGCCGATGCAGCTGCGGCTGTTGCTCTCCCGTTGCCCACTGCTCTGGCTTATGCTGATGCTTGTTTGCTGCAGAGAGACAAAGGGCTTACTGCTCTGATGCATGCAGTGTGCGGGTGTCAAGGTGACCCCTTCATCGTCAGGCAGGGTGCGTGTCTTGCTGCCATTGTGGCTGCTGGCGCTGAAGTATAAACTTCGGCTGCCAAAGTCCATTATGTCCTCCCATGCGCCTCTGTTTTGCGTGCTCAGTTCTTTCGGCTAAGGGCTGCGACGCCTTAGCGACAGACAAGGAGAATAACAATGTCAGTCTGCCACAGTTGCAGTAGCGGCGGCAGCCATGTGTGGTGTTCGGCTCGCATGCGCGTTCCCTGCATCTGGACAGCCCTTCTCTTGCTGCTGCTGTTTCTACACCTTCTCCTACGCTGCCTCCCCACACCTGCTGGGCTGCCGCTTGGCAGAGACCCTTCCTGTGAGCAGCTCGCTTCCGTCTCGTCTCTGTTCGAATCGATTCATTGTTTGCGGTGCTGTCGTGCAGGCATTGCACTGGGCTGCCAGTAAGCTTGAAGTGGACATGCCTGCTGCTGCCCCTGTACTTGCAAGTGGTGCTGCAGCTGCAGCTCCAGTTCGCTGTGTGTTCTGCTGCCACTGCCGCCGCAGCTCTTGGACAGACCGGCGTCATAACGCTTCTTCTTAATCGAGGAGTCCCCCGAGAAGCTCTCAACGCTGCAGGAGGTTTGTTGGTGTTGCTCTTGTAGTGCAGTATGTGTGTGTCTGTGTGTATGTGTCTGTGTGTGTGTCTGTGTGTGTGTCTATGTGTATGTGTGTATGTATGTGTGTATGTATGTATGTGTTGTTTGCGCTGCTGCCTCCGCGAGGCCATAGCGTCCTTGTGCTTGTGCAGCAGCGTAGCAGCTTCTGCGATGATTCCGCTGGTGTGATGCTTGTTTCCGCTGTGTAACCGTTGCCTTGGTGCGGCAGTCACTATGCTGGGTGCTGCGCTGCTGTTGCTGTGGTGCATACAAAGACACCCCCTTGCTCATTGCCCTGAAGGAAGGAAATGAAGAGGCCGCGTTGCTGCTGCTGCAACGCGGCGCATGCCCCAACACGAAAGATTCCCGGGGAGCATCGCCTCTGTAAGTTCAGCAGCAGCAGCAGCAGCAGTGTAGCAGCTGTTGTGCAGGAATTCCCCTGTTTGGCGCGTTGTCGCGTTCAGAAGCGGCCTTGCCAGCGGAAGCTGCGCTTAGCCTCCAGTTGAGCGCTACTCGAGCAGCACACAGCGCGACACTCCCCTTTTGGGGTGTTCGTCTGTTCTGCCTCAGACAGATAGCGCTTAGCAGCCGCTTGCTCTCCGCTGCCGTGGAGATACTCAACAGCAAGAAGTTCACAGCTGCGGGCTGCGTGGATAACGAGGGCAACACACCGCTGCACACTGCTGCGGAAGAGGCAAGTAGCACAGCGGGAGCGTTCCGCTGTGGACAGCACAAGTGCGCTGCCTGCCTCCCATTTGTATGCACGAACACAGAGGGACTGCTAAGGGGTCGAGGGTATTTCGCCGCGGGCGCTGCGCTTGCAGGGCTTGAGCAGCCTTATGAAGCTTCTCCAGGAGGCGGGATTTTCTATGGAAACACCCAACATGGCTGGTAAATGACAAGAGCCGTAGCGGCAGGCGGCACTGCCGCTGCTCCTGCGCGCTGACAAAATTGTTTATTGACAGACACAGGGACACGTGCAGCAGTCGCGAGGGTTGCGATACAGGCACCGGCAACCACTGTGCGTCTGCGTGAGTCCAGGAGCGACGCCCGCCACGATCGTCGAAATGCGGCAGCGCCAGCAGGAGGTGAGCTAGATCTGCTGTTTGTCTGCTGGAGAGTATCCTCTTTGTAGGTGCAGCACGCACATGCCACTGCATTCAGCTACTGATGCTTCTGGCAGAGACAGCAGTCCGTCCACGGAAACATGCGGCTAGAAGCTAGCTGTGTAACTTTCCTACTACTCTGTGTGTCTGCGGCCTCAGGAGGAGGAGCGACAGCGACATGCCGCTCTGAAGGTGGGTGCCTGCGTGCAGCGAGTGCTACTGGTGTTTCTTCTCCTCTTTAAGGAGCGCCTGTTGTTTCACCAGGCGTGCGAGCAGCAGCTACGGAAAATGTATAAATTGCATGTGCAACAGCGCTCATCCACAGGACTAATGCCGCGCCTCTTTCTATGCAATGCTAGGCGTGTCGCTTTGTGGCGTGCGGCGTTGCTGCTGCTGCAGGAGAGGGGCGAGAGAAAGCGACAGCAAGCAGTAGCAGCGATGCAGCAGACAGAAGTGACCGCATTCTGTGCAGCTGCTGCGCTCTCGGAGTCAGTGCAAGAGGCCTTTTTCAAGAAGCGCTTTCTCTATGTGGACGAGGCATTCCTTACGTTGGATGTAAAGCGCATGCTGCCGCCTCTTGTGTTTTGCTTGCTGAGGGTGCAGTAGCATGGCTGCTGCTGCTGCCGAAAGGAATGTTGTTGCAGCTTGCTGCTCTGAGCTCTTCCATGCGCTGTTTCTGTGTCCTAAATTGATCCCAGGCGCGCTGCATGCTGCTACTTTTATGCCGTTTGTGCAGGACGCTTCACTGCGGAAGATGGGTCTTAGCGCTTCAGAGCGTCTCCGCTTCAAGGAGGTATCACCAGGGTGCAGGCGCCACCTCTTAAAAAGCAGCGGCACAGACCAGAGCCCCTTTCAAGCATGCATGCAGTCGCAGCCGCACAAGAACAAATGCGGCGGCTACCAACAACAGCGACGCAATCTGCATGCGTGTCTTTGAGGTTTCGTGTCTCTATACACAGGCGGTGGAAAATCACGCAAGAGAACAACGGCAACAGGGTGCGTTTTCCTGTTGTTGCTGCTGCTCGCTTTGCGGCTGCCCATAGTCCTCCTGGCGCCAACGTCGGCTGCTCTTCTTCCCCTCTCGCATGTGTCTGTCAAGTCGCTCTCTGTCGGTTTTGCTGATTGTGCTCCTGCTGCGAATCTGCCGCCACCATCACTGCTCGATCCGCTGAAAATCCGATGCTGCTGAATGTCGCTCAGAAGAACGAGAGACCGAGCAGTTGAAACGGGCAGTTGACCGCCAGACCGTCATGAAACGGATTGTTGCATGCAGTATGTTGTCCCTGCTGCTTCCCATGCTGTTGCTGCTGGTTGTGTGGCACTTTTTGCACGGTTGAACCTCTGCGTCTCGTGTGCTGCTGCGGTGCAGTCGTTCTCCTCGCATCCATTGTTCTGCTGTACTTGGGCTTAGAGTTTGTAGTTATCAAACAGCAACGCTAAACCTTTTGCTGCTGTCGTCGTTTGCTGCTGTGGCTGCGTTGCCCATAAGTCAGCGAGCACCGGGCCGCTCTGGCTCCGAAGCCTGGATTCAGCAGAAAGGCATCGTCTTTCTGCTGCAGCCAATGAGTTTTACTGCCAAGTGACCACAGGGGCAGCCGTAACACGAGCTGCAGCGCTCTTAAATGGGGGAACAAGATCCTACGGGAGATGCTCTTTGCCGGTGCTGATGATTCCTTCTGTTAGCTTTGAGGCCGCGGTGGATACGCAGGCCGTTACTGTAACAACTAAGGCAACAAAGGCACAACGGGTGTGCAGATGTCGCTGGTCAGGTGCCCCTATCCTCTTGGATAGCTCCCTTTCATACGTCTATTCCCGTGGAAAGGGCACTGCCCCCTTACTTTTACTTGTGCTGCCTCCTTTAAGTCGCGGCCATAATTAGGGGCGCCGGTGATCTGTCTGCCTCTCGCTTGTTCGCTCGCTACCTGCAACTAGGGTAGTGTGTTTGGCATGCTCTCTCTAATGTATTTTCTCACTCTTGCCCTACCCTTCCCAGCTCCGCTCTCAGCTTCACCGTCGGCCTATCTGTCCTCCCCTTGTGTCACTGTGTCTAAATGTATCTGTTCCGCTTCCCATTTCTCGTCTCGATGCCTAGAGTGCTTGCCATGGCCTTAACCCCCCCTCCCCCCTTCGCCCCCCTGTGTGCTCTGCCGTATGCCTCAATCACTGTAGCTTCCCACCCCCAGCTCCCACAAGCCGGCCCTTAGCCCTCCTCTCTCTGCCCTTTGACCACAGCTCTCTCCCCTTCCTCAGCAGCGCTTCCCTTGAGCCGCAAACGGTTTCAGGGTTTAAGCTGTCGGAGAGTACTCAGAATCGTCCGCTACTTTCTTATACAGCATGGCACGGGGGCCCCCCTGCTGAGCCGCCAAGGGCCCTTGTGGTATTCGCTGGGGAAGTCCTAGCGCCGCAGCGCGTGACCAGGCCATAGAATAGTCGCGAGGTGTTAGCCAAGAGCTGACAGTAACAAACCGCGGCAGAATACTGTTTCCACTGTTGTCGCTGTTGCTGCTGTCATCGAGCTTTAAAAGGCGGGAGTAAAGGTACCCTGTGGACCGCGACGGCAAGTGAAAAAGCAGCACAAACATCGGCATACAAAGACAGCCACACGCACCGAGCCAAGGAAACCCTTTTTGCAGCAGAAAGCGGCACTTCGCTGCACAAATCCCTGGACTTCCCAGCCCTGCACCACGTGCAACAGCCCAGGCAGGAATGACACACAGAGGCTGCCTGCCGCTCACCTTGTTGCTGCTGGAAGAATCTGTGGAGGTCTTTCAGCTTTTCAATTGCAGTATCTTCATCTGCCTTGTCGATATAGAGCTTGCTTACGTGCACGTGCGTCTGCTGTGAGTGCACAGGAAACAGTTCATAGGCCGTGTCAGAATCAGGATTAGTGAAGCTGAAGCCAATAGCGCCACCCGTCAGCAGACAGACGCCTCTTCCTAGAAATCCCAACCATGTGCCGCGCTGCTGGGGATGCACCGTTATACGGGGTGCCATCCTCCTGCGGCTTCTTCTGCAACTGCTGGTGTGGAAGTACTTCTATTGCTGCCCTAAACTTTGTTGCTCAAGACGAGGCCCGGTAGCCGCTGTGCTCGGCTGCAGCTATTCTGGCTGGCGTTCTTGCGTTGCTGCAATTTCGACTGCAGCTGCTTTGCATGGGGTGGAAAGGAAAGACACCCGGCAGCTGCGCGTAGGCTGGAAGCGGCAGAAACGGTGCTGCACCGGAGGTTGGTAAGCTATGCTTCCTTAGAGGCGAAGTTTTATCCTATCGAAATGCTGCATTCCAAAGCTATCCCTCCTCCTCAAACGCATTGTTGAATCGAGACCTTGCGACACTCTGTGGCGTACAGCACCGAGTTTGAGGGCTCGCCACATGTGGCCTCTTTGGCGCGCTCCGAAGTATGCTTCAATCGATTGTAGAAAAGGGCTTACAGTTGCATGCAGACATACGGTAGCGCTGAGGAGCTATGGCTGGGCAGCAGCAATTGCCCTCTCTGCGCGCATGCGGGTAGGGCCCCTTAGGGGCCTTCCGGGAGCTCTCTTCTGAAAACGGTATGTCCGAACTCGAAAGACAGAAATTATAGGCTCAATTTTTCTGGTGGGCGCCCTTGTTGTGGGTTGCGCAATTCTTTGCGGACAAAGACTGGGTGCCCTCTGCTGTTGCAGCAGCAGTAGCAGCAGCAGCAGCACAACACGAGCGACGCCGAAGCCAGCGGCACCTCTCAGAGATGCCCCGGCGCAACAAAGATGAAGTAACGGCTGCAACATCGGACTTCCCCAAGCCTCCTCCGGGGTGTCGGTGGATGGCAGAAGGGCCAGACGGTTCGCTCATCGATGTGCAGCAGCTGCACGATGAACGCCTGGAGGAGGCCGTGGGTGAGGAGGCTTCTTCTGACGATGAAGAAGTAGAAGCCAGCGCACTGCAACCAGATGATGTTCCGAAGGAGCTACTGCTGCACCCGCAGCTGCTGGAGAGCCGCAGGCGGTACCTGCTCGCATCTTGCGAAGCAGCAGGCGATACAATTTGCAGCATGGGTGTGAACAGACAACTGCAGAAGCAGCCCGGAAATCATCAGTCCGTAAAGTCGGTGCTGGCTGTAGGTGCCTCTGATGACGTGTGTCGTCTCTTTGACGTATCCGAACTCCCCCCGGCTACTGAGGAGGAGCATCAGCTTGCTCCTGCAGCCACCATAGAAGACGCAAAGGACTCTGTCTCTAGCGTCGGCTTCTCCGCCGATGGCCTCTTGTTGGCTTGTGGGTCCTTCGACGGCTGTGTGAGAGTCTACGGTATTACGGCAGCAGCAAAGGCGGTGTTGCTGGAGGAGCTGAAAGGGCCGTCCGAGGGCATTGCAGCCTTGGCTTTCCATCCTCGAGGCTACGCCCTCCTCGCAGCTTCTGAGGATCAGACAGCGTGGGTTTGGCTGCTGCCTCCCTCGTGGGGTGCCGCTGCCGCCTCCCCAGCGCCCGCTGTCAAGCCGGCTGTCACGCTGTCTGTGTTTGCTGCATCCTCTCCCCTAACCTGTTGCGCCTTCAGCGGCAGCGGCACCCGCTGCATTGTGGGGGGCACCTCAGGAGCGTTGTCTCTCTTCGCGGCGCGAAATGGAGCCTCTTTCTGTTCCTTTACGCACCCAACCTCGGATCCGCAGGCCAAAGCAGCTGAGACTCAAGGCCCCGTGAACCCACGCAGAAGCAGCAGCAGCAGCAGCAGCAGCAGCAGCAGCAGCAGCAGCAGCAGCAGCAGCAGCAGCAGGAGCGGTGTGGAGGACAGCGAAGGGGGAGCTATGGAGGTGGATGAAGCGGAACCCGGAGAGGCGGTGGTGTGTGTTGCCGTGGATGCATCTCATAATTGCTGTTTTGTGGGATACGAAGATGGATACCTAGTAGCTCTTAGCGAGGAGAGTGGCAAAATCCTTTTGTGCGTCAGAGGGCATGCAGCCGCCGTTGAGGCGCTGCTGCCTGTTCCGCCTGAGCACGGGCTTTACTTGACAATGCGGGGGGGGGGGCAGGGGAAGTCTGAGGTTCTCTTCTTTTCGGGGGGTTTGGATGGAAAGATCCGTCTGTGGCAGCTCAGCAAGAAAATCCCCAAGCTCACGATTGATTGTACGATCACGCCGCTTTCCCCGGACCCCTCGTGCCGCAGCGGTGGGCTCTTAGCCGACAGCAGCGGCGATGCCGATGGTGATGACAGCAGCGAGGAGGGGGTAATCAGGATGTTGCTGCATCCTGAGTTGCCCCTGCTGCTGGCGGGAACCTCTTTCGGACTGCTGCGCGCCTATGACTGCCGCAGCAGCAACAGCGGCCTTCAGGCGTGCTGTGACATGTGGACAGCACACCCGTCTGCTCTAATGGAGCTGCAGAGCATCAGCACGACCAACGGCGGCAGCAGCGGCAAAGACTGGGTAATTGCGTCGGGTGACTCGGACGGAGGCGTTTACGTTTGGGCTTTAGACTCGAAGGGCCTGCTGCTGCAGCGGCACCTCGCGGCAGAGGGAGGCTCCTAGGACACACACTGTCTCCCTCTACAGGGGCAGAAGGTGAGAGGGGGAGGAAGGAAGAGGGGGGAGTGTGGGAGGGAGGAAAGGCGTCTAGAAAAGCGGAGAAGCGCATTCATTCTGACGCGAGATTCTTTGGCATGCGCCTCCTCGCGGGTCGGTCGATCTAGGTACTACGTTTAGGCTGTTGCGCAGGGGGCCCCCGTTTCTCCGTAAGGAAAGTGCTGGGTGCTGAGGAAGCTTTCAGAGAGCGCTATCTTCTACACTTTGTTCGCACAACTATGGAGAACCCCTTTGGCTGTTCACGATCACGCTGACCCCCTTGCCCTGTGGCCGTGCTGGCGCGGCTCTTTATGTAGCGACAATTCCAGAAACGGCTCCCGAGACAGAGTCCGCCAACGAACTAGCGAGTTGGGATCATAGCTCAGCGACGACGGGGTGGAGGGACGGCTGCAGCAATCTCTCTGCAGCATAGGCTGCGCGTAATTGGCTAGCTCATGAGAGCTGCTTTTGGAAGCTAGCAACAAGTGGGAGAACTAGCAAGCTTCCCAAGAACTGGTGTCCAGCTAGCTATACCGAGCTGGCTAGCTAGCCACACAAAAAGACAGCTAGTTTTCTACAAAGAGCCAGCATACTGGCCATTTCCAGGTTGTGGAAGGCAGCACACTCGGCTCGTCTAGAGATGGCTGCAGCACTCGAGAAAAAGAATCCCACCTTCTAGCTAGTCAACCAGGAGTCCAGCGAGCCAGCTAAGCAGCTCAAGAGCTCACCGAACAACTGTCTTTGCCTCAAAGAGACAGCGAACCGAGAGCCTCTGGGTCTAAATCTGCATTGGAGGACAGAAACTCCCTTAGAGCATCCCTGCGAAGACCACAGCACCACCCCAAATCGTAAAACACCTGGAGTGTAACCCATAGACTTACATGGGGACGCCGCAAAAACTTCAGGGCCTAAACCCAGAAAGGGCAAGGAAACTGTAGAGGCAAATGAGCATGAGAGTGCTACGGGCATTGGGGGTTTGATTGTCAGAGAACTAACTGATAGTCCTCGGTGCTAAGAATCATCGGCGAGCCCTCAGCCGCCATGGCATTGAATAACATCAACCTGAGCATGGGCACCCACAGTACCAGCAGAATGGACGGTAAAGCGTGCAGCAACTGCATCAGCAAAGCGCTTGCAGCAGGAGTTTTGGAAACAAGCATCTCTCTCTAGTGGAGCTGCAACGACAGCAGCTACCCGTATACGCAAGGTTTTGTGGGGGAGCAAAAGCTGAAGCTTAGGGTGTCCGACTGCTGCCACCCTTCCTGGCTAAGAAGAGAGTAAAGCGCCTAGGTCTTTGAATAGCTACCCGCATGGAGGAGACAGGCGAGGTGAGAGGGGTACAAGCCACCGCCAGCCAATGTCAAAGAGCTCAGCAAAGTCTCCTGTTGCTGCCGAAGCTGGCACTGCTCCTGCTGCTGCTGCTGCTGCTGCTGCCGGCGTCCGGCAGTTGAAAGCAGCCGCATCCAAAATGACACACATATCTGCTACGCTGCCTTCAGCAGCTGTCAGTAGCTGCTCGGCTTCCGCAGCTGCTGGTGCAGCCGTTGCTGTTGCTGACCCTGTTGCAGGAGGTGGTGAAGGATCCACATCTTCTGCCGCCTCTGCTTCTATTGTCGTTGCTAGCCCTCCTGTCTCTGTTGCTTCTGCTGCTTTGGGTGCCGGTGCCTCGGCTAAACATGTCTTTTCAAGCTGTATCAGGTCTTGCTGCACTTGCAGCAACAGGAGATGTGTTACCTTCTCCTCCACCAGACCGCTCTGCAAGCAGCAGCACAATAAGCCTCGAACTGCATGCACAGCACCCGTAGGTGGCTCGCAGACGCACAGCAGAAAGGCTAAGAAGCCTAAATACCTGCTTAAGCGCTGAGAAGAAGAATGCGACATCCCGAAGAGGCAGCAGCGGCATGCTGCTGCTGTTGCTATCGCTGCGGAAAGCTGCTGCAGACTTCATCGACTCTGCAATTCTGTCGAAAAAGAGGCGAGCCAAGCTGAGAGGCACTGCAGCACCATAAACATCCCACCCACAAACAAGAGCCGCAGCAGCAACAACGCAAGAATTGAATAACAGCTTTGGAAGCACTTGCCGGTAAGAACGACAGATTGCCAACTCAGTCAGCCACAGCAGCAGTCCAGCGGTGTCAGCGGGTCAAACAGTGGAGATACACCAAGAAAAGCGGTAAGAACACTCTGTAGCAGCAGCAGCGCACTCTCATAAGCTTGGACAGCAGCAAGCAGACCGCCGCAAATCTGCAGCAGTAGCCTTGTTGGCAGCAGAGAAGGATGATGCAGCCGTCCCTGTGAAGCGCATGACAAACCGTAAACAATGAGCATCCAGTTCCGCTGATAATTGGACCCTTTGCAGGGGAGCGATGACAGCAAGAACGACAGCAACAGCAGCATCAACAAAGCAAGACGCACCAGAAGCCTTGAGTCTGCGTCATGTAGGGTCTGCTGTACGAGCCGGTCCATGGCATGTGCCTGTTGCATTTTTCGCTTTTCCTGCTCCTGATGCTGGCTTTCCTGCTCTTGCTTCTGCTCCTGCTGGGGTTGGTGCAGCAGGTGCGTTGCTACAACAGCCAAGTGTTCTGCTAGCTGCCCTTGCAGTGCGAAGGGGTGGTGCAAAAGGTGCACGTAGACGGGCAGCCAGGGAATTAGTGAAGATGCTTCCAACAGCAGCAATCTGCAAAGAAAATCCACCCGCAGCAGCTCCCATTTCTTCTTCACGCCCCCGTTGTTGTGGCATCAGCACCAGCATGTAATCCGTAGCACTACTCTCTGTGTGCGAAGCACTCCAGAATTCCCAAGGGCAAACCCCACACAACCCTAACCTGTGGGCTACGGCGTTGATAGTTTCTTGTCCAAAAGATCCTCTAAGAGACTGTCTCTCGGCTACAGCAGCACACATGGCTGCGAGTGACGCAGCAGAAGCAACAGGGGCAGCCTGCAAGACAAACCGACAAACCAAAGCCCCTCAACCCGGGTGTTGACTTCCCAGAAGATTCCATCCGTGGCGCGTGAGCAGTCCTATCATCCCCAGCAGCGACACGCCTCTGCAGACACTGCTGCTGCAAACGCCTCTGTTGTCCCCCCTTGTGTTGTTGCTGGTGCTGCTGGTGCTGCTGCTGCTATTGCTGTTGCTGCTGCACCCCTGCCTCTGCAATACCTGATGTAGATGCAGCGCAAGCGAAGCAGCCAGCTTTCTGCCCTCCAAAAAACGACCCGACGGTGTTGGCAGCCAGCGTGTCCTCACAACGCGTCGCTGAGACGCCTCCCAGGCTTCCATGCTGCAAATCACACACCACCACACGCCATGCTGCTGCAGCTTGGAAGCCTCGAGCCAGTCATCAAATCCAGGAAAAAGATAGAGACAGGCAGACATGGCGAGATAGAAGGAGATATATACAGAGATATAGGGAGATAGGAAGAGATACATACAGAGATACATAGAGAGATAGGAAGAGATACATACAGAGATACATAGAGAGATAGAAAGACATATAGATAGATATATATATATATATATACAGAGACGAATAGAGAGATAGAAATAAATATAGATATAGAGAGAGAGATACACACATACATATAGCGAGAGAAAGAGGGAGATCAAGTTTGAGATCAAGTTTGAGATCAAGTTTGAGATCGAGATAGAGCGCGGGGCAAGACACAGGTCTGAACCCCGAGCACGTGCCATCCAGATACACTGACACCACGCCTGAGATGATTTTTGTGGAACTTACTCTACGGAATCCATGGATCGCCATCCCCGAGGCTGTGGCGGGGGTGGCTTTCTAGGCATAAGTCCGCACAGCTGCCAGCCATGCAAAGTTTCCTGTCCATACAGAAGCACACGCATCCCTTTGGACTCGCATTTAGTGTGCGCAGAGCGCATGCGCAGCAGTATCTCCCCCACCACCTGCTGCCGCATATAATAGGCTGCATGAACTGCAGGCTTTATGCAAGAAAAGGCGTTCAGCGTAACGAACGAACGCATAGCTTACTGCTGCGATGAGCGCTGCCTTCGCCGACAGGGGCACCGCCTCCACCAATGCCAAAAAGCCATCACCAGGGGAATCCCATACGCAGAGACACTGCAGCATCAACAGGGACCGAGTCGCAGGCAGTGGCAGCAAAACACTCCCATGACGCACCCGTGATGTCATGTCTTATGAGCGCAGCCGTTCCTTGCAATTTCAGAATAGCAGTATATCTCCCGATGGCTGCAGCAACTGTCTCCGTAATCCTTAACATTTATGTTCTTGCTACTATTGCAGCAGTCATGGAGGCGGAAGGGGGGAGAGGGAGGGCGTCAGGGTCCCAGGTGGTACGGCTTTGAATTTACGGGGTGTCTGTACAGCTTGCTGCGGGCATCGGCTGCAAGCGACGCAGCTTCTAGTCTCTCTCGAACCATGAGCAGCAGCGTTCGCAGTGTGCCACTGCTGCTGCTGGTGCTGCTGAAAGCCCGAACAGACGTCATCATCATCCAGACGAGAAACGCTTCCTGGAGCACACACCCGAAGCAGCGGTGAATGGCATATGTATCTACACCCTGTAACTGCGTGCAGCAGAAACAGCAGAACACCACGGACTCTTACGGTTGCACAGCCTTTAAGGTCTTTAATCGCACCTCTTCATCCAGAGCTAACTGTGTTAGCTGCCCTGCACAGCGCTGCCAGTTATGCCACTGCTGCAGCAGCTGCTGCTGCAGCAGACTGCGCTGCTGCTGCTCGCCCTGCTGCTGCCCATGTTGCACGACGACGCGCAAGAGGTCTTCGCGGAGAGTCTCTAGGGTCGATGTAATTCCGAGAAGCAAGGCAACAATATCTCCTGGCTGCAGGAGCGGCAGCTGCTTCAGCAGTTCCTCCTGCTTCTGCTGTTGCTGCAGCTGCAACAGCAGCCGCAGCAGCTCGAGACGCTTTCTCAGGAGATCTGCTGCACCGGCGTCGGGGCTGGTCGCCTCTTCCTGCCACTGCTGCAACAGTTGATGTTGCTGCTGCTGCAAGCGCTTCAGTACCTCCCGCAGAGAAACCACAGGAAAGTCACGCACAAATTTGACTCTTGAAAAGAAGTGTGCAGCCAGCTCTGGCGCGTCTTCTGCTGCCGGTGTTTTTTCTGCCGCCGATGCGGCTGGAGACACTGCAACGTCTGCGACTGCTGCGTGAAAAAGCCTGCTGCGCAAACGTGCTGGTGAATTCCCCGCTGCTCGAGGATGCTCTAAAAGCCGAGGGATCGTGAGGCAGTTCAGTCCAGCGCTCTGGCGTACCGCAATCGCTCCCGCTGCCGTCCTACGAGCGGTTGTTCTTGCCAGGTTTGCCGCTATGGCAACAGCAGGTGCCTTCGCCGCCTTAGCAGCAATAGTTGCTGCTTTAGCAGCGAGGCGCATGCTGGCGAGCAACGAAGAACGTGTGTGGCGGGATGAGTTGAACCCCGGAGAGCGGCACGGGTGCGAGTCGAAGAGGCATTTGTAGCCTCCACGGCTCCCTGCCCGCTGTTTTTCAGGCGGTGAAAAATAATAAGAACTTACGTATGATAAGCCTCATGCCTCCAAGCCTATCCTGTAACTCGATGCATGCACGCCGGGAAGGCTCTGTGTTGCGTCGGCTGCAGCCCCCGTTCTTAAGGGCAGCTCACTGTGGAGGAGGAAGCCTCTAGGCTTTGCCATGATTACCAGGCCAAAGAGCAGCCTTTTATTGTAAGCAGACTCTACGCTTGACACATCCCTAAAGGCATGCACCCTATGTGCCGAAGCTCAAATCGTACACCCTGTACTTCGAGTGAACGGCAGTCCCCTGTGCGAGAGAATGAGGCGCTTCCAGAGAGCTGCCACGGCTACAGCTCTTCTGGCGGGTAGGTACCTTGACTTCTGAAGAGCGAAACATGGCCCTTCCGAGGCAGAAGCCTTCGGGATTCAGGAGGAGCGATTTCAGGCACCGTCGCTCACATGCAAGCAATCGACGGAAACGGCTGCATGTGGCTGTTGCTGTGTCTTCGCCGCAGCGTCTTCGGCGCTCTGCCTCCCGAATAAGAAGACGCAGCAGCGGCTGCAGTGGTGGAAGCTGCACAGCGTTTCCGCCGCTGGCGTGGCTCACTGCGCTGCAAAGCCACAGCCGCGGCAGCAACTTATGAAGCAGCAGCAAGTGTTCGTGTGGGGTAGCCGCTTGGGGTTTCCTGGAGGTGCCTCTGAGGATATCGCGAACCCAACAGAGGCAGCGGCGCTAAGCGGTGAGAGCCATGATTTGGAGGAAAGGAAAGGGGAGAGGAGAATGACTCTTCGAGGTCTATTTGTTTGCGTAGGCTTTTTCGCTCTCTTTCCGACGCTGTGGGTCTTGTGGGCGTCTAAAAGCGGATTTGAGGTTTGAGCGGTTTTGAATAGATTTCAAAACAAGGGGCTAAGCGCTTCAGGAGTGGACGCTTTGTGTGCTGCAGCTCTTGGGGAGAGTTGGCACGTGATTTCTTTTGGCCCTCACTTTGGAGCAGCTCTATCAAGGGATGGTCGGCGTTGCTGCCTCTGGGGATCTCTTCAGCAGGAAGAGGGGGAACTGAGTTCGTCCTTTGTGCCTCAATTCACTGTTGTTGCCCTCGCCGCTGCTGCTCCCTAAATACGGCTGCTGAGGGGCAGCGTGTTTTGAAGAAGTGGGAAATGCCTCTTGAGTTGCTGTTGCTGCTTTGAGCTGCTGTTGCGAATGCTCCAGAGTTCGTCCCTCCCTTCATCCTGCCTCTGCCGCGGGAGGCAGCGGCTGCCGCAGACGTACAATGCTCTGCAGCCGAGCTTTTCCTCCTCGACACCGATGGGCGGATCTTTGTCGTTGACGACGTGCTGCTGCTGCTGCAGCAGCGCCTGCAGCAGCAGGATCAACTACAGCAGCAGCAGGATCAACTACAACAGCAAAAACCGTTCAGACAGCTTACGGGCCTGCCGGTTAAGGGTTATTTAAGCTCTGACTTCATCTCTAGTATGGCCATTGGCGCTTACCATGCCGCCTTTGTCTCGAAGAATGGCAGACTCTGTACGCGAGGCAACTGCCCTCTACGTGCCACGCCGCTGCCCGTTCGCGGTAGTGTTTTTGCTCCACAGCTGCCTGAGATGCGGCTATTGTTGCCTGGTTTTCTGCCGCTGCTGCCGCCTCCGTGACTCTTTTCAAGACAGGTTCAATGCTGCTTTCGCTGCTGAGATGCTGGGGCGCTCGCGGGATGTCTGTGCCTTGTGCTGAGACTTCCTCCTGTCTCTGCTGCAGTTTGCTGTGGCGATAATCTTTATGGGCAGTGTGGTCTGAAGCCAACGGACTCTACAGCGCGCCATGTGGCAATGCGCGAGGTAAAAAAGCTTCCATATCTTTTCATGGTCTCAAAACTACGCTCTAAGCACCAAGCAGCAGTTCCTCCTCTGCCTTTCTCTGCTTTTCACACCGCCACACACGCGTTTCCACCCGTACGCGCACTTTCTTACACTGCATTCTGCATGTACATACATCTCTATATGGGTGTATGTACACGTGCGTGCATGCCTTCGCATCAAGACTCGCTGTGTTTTAGCTTTGACATGCTCTAGCAGGCCTTAAGGTACTCCTCGATATCAATACCGCACTACCCTTGTTGTACACGGGGAAACCACTCGCAGTTTGAGGAGGTGTTTTTTCTGCAGGTGGTGCTGCCCGGGGAGGCCAAAGCTGCTGCAGCTGCCTGTGGCGAGCGCCACACTCTCGTGCTGTCCTCTAGTGGAGACACCTTCGCGTCCGTTCTGCCACCCGTACCCTGATAATATTGAGTTACAAGCCAGTCCCTATCGCTTCGTGTCTCTTTGTTGTGTGATGCACGCAACACACACACAGCTGCTGCCGCTCCCAACTCGAGGCGCTGTGTCTTCATCTTTGTGCTGAGAACCCTGAACTGTTTTTGCTAGCGACTCTTTCCCTCGCCGTAGAGAGCAACTGCTCCTGATTCGAGCAGTTGCATGAGGTCCCCGCCGTGCAACAGGGTGTGAGGCGGGTAGCTGTTCGCGTTCGTCCACGCTTACCTACGGGTGGACAGGGGCGGGCGTGCTGTTTCAGGTTTGGAGATGATTCAAAGATACAGCTGGCGATCGGAGACACCCGAGGCCAAGGGGGCGCAGACGTGGGAACGACATACAAGGAACGCATCGATATGGGTAAGCGCTCTGTTGGAGGGATCTTCTTGTACCTTCCTGACGATCGATGCATTCCTCCCGTTTAAAGCCCCCTTTGCTTCGCAGTTCGCTCCTTTTTGATGCGATCATTCACACTCGGTATTTCTCGCACAAAGCCCGCGTGGAAGGCCACACAAGGGCGCCGCCTCCTGACAGATTCCGCGTCTGAGGGCACATGCCAGAGGGATGGTGCTTGACGCATTTTGTACAGCGGGTGTGAAGGCCCCCATGCGGCGGGGAGCCACTTACGGGCTGTTGGAGAGGCACATTCAGCACTGCCCCATTCCCTCGCTCAAGCCTCCTGCTTGTATCTCCCCAGAAGGTAATTTGATGACCCCTCTGGTGTTACACACTGCAAGATCCTGGTGCATGCTCGTACACACGCCGCAAGAAAAACGCTTGGGTGCTCTTCGTGGTCTAGGGTGTATTTGTATGTGTGTACATGTGTATTTGCATGTGTGCACATGTGTATTTGTATGTGTGTGCATGTGTATTTGTATGTGTGTACATGTGTATTTGTTTCTGTGTGCATGTGTATTTGTATCTGTGCACATGTGTATTTGTATCTGTGCACATGTGTATTTGTATCTGTGTGCATGTGTATTTGTATCTGTGCACATGTGTATTTGTATGTGTGTGCATGTGTATTTGTATGTGTGTGCATGTGTATTTGTATGTGTGCACATGTGTATTTGTATGTGTGCACATGTGTATTTGTATCTGTGTGCATGTGCATTTGTATCTGTGTACACGTGCATTTGTATGTGTGCACATGTGTATTTGTATGTGTGCACATGTGTATTTGTACCTGTGTGCATCTGTATTTGTATGTGTGTGCATCTGTATTTGTACCTGTGTGCATCTGTATTTGTATGTGTGCACATGTGTATTTGTATGTTTGTACATGTGTATTTGTGTGTTCAGCTGCTAGAGGCGTTGCTACGGCGGTAGCTGCAAGCGACTTTTCTTCACTTATTCTGTATCAGGACATGTAAGTTGCACAAGTCTTGGAACCCTCAATCCTTGGCAGGAGACTCGGGGATGCACCAAGCGACGCAGGAGTCTGCTGCTGCTGCAGCTGCTCTTCCCTCATGACCACGGCATTCGTGCTGGTTTGCCTGCTGCGAGCGGCTGCGTTGCAGAGCAGCACATGGCGGAATACCGAGAAATGTGCTTCTGTGTTGTGGAGAGGCGGCGAGGGGGCAGTGTGGAAGAACTCTGCAGCAGCAGCAGCAAACGCTGCTACCTGTACAAGTGAGCACCCCTGCCACCAGTGCTACTAGCTGGCACTGGCATAAAGACTAAGTTTTTAGCAATTCTTGGTCTCGTCGTTACTCCTTTGCCGATCCAACCCCCTGTTGGGCTTTACATGCGACACTCCAATACGCTTTACCCCACGCCCTTCCTCGATGCAATAGCACCTTCCCGGCGGCACAACCCTCAGTTCCTACATCTCGTGCGATCCTGTGCGCTGTGTTACCCAGCTTCCAGCGTCTGTCTCGCCTCCCCTCATGTCTCCCTTAGTATCTGATGTTTCCTGCGGGTCGTCTCACTGCCTCATGGCTCTAAATCAAAAGCACCTGGTCGGTTGGGGGTTCAATGACAAGGGCCAAGTGGGAGCCGGCCCTAGAGGTATGCAGCCTTTAGCCCCTACAATGTAACTGTGTATTCTTTCTTACAGCAGGGTGACTATGCAGGTTGCACCCTCTGGACGTTTGTTTCCCGCACGCCATAGATGGTGGTCTGTTCGTGGACTGTAGAGCTCATTGCGCCCCAGGCACTGTCTTAACCCGCGCCTCAACCCTTGACAAGCGTCACTACATCATTTGTACGGCATTAGGGCCTCTTGGAACCGGGTAGGGGAACCTGTGGAGTTTGCGACGCAGGGATTGTCTCTCCTGCGCGTTGCGTGCGGCTACCCGGGGAAATCTCAAGAAAAGAAAAGAAAGAGCACGACACAGCAGGCCGCGGGGAGGCAGGATCGGACACAGGGACTGCTGGAGGGTGTCAGGAACCTCAGTCATTGGAACAATTGCACATTGCTGCAGTGAGTTGCGGCTTCGCAAACTCAGCAGCTATTGTCACACAGAAATCTTGAATTCTAATTGCTTTTCTCTGAATTCGACAGTGCGCCCCATGTCTAGTTCACGGCCCATTAATTCGAAAATTTGCCTTGTCGGCCTAGGCTCACGGATTACGCAGTGTTTGACTCTACATGAGGACACTGCAGCAAGCCGTGGCAGCACCAGCAGTCTAAGCTGCTGTTAGTCGAAGTTGCATGCAGCTGCTGCTAGCCAACCAAGCATGAACAGCCGAAGAACTTTCTTCCTTGTTATTTTTCGCCCCTCCAGCAGAGGCATCCCGGTGTCAACCGGCTTCTGCTGTAGAGAGGAAGGGCATGGACGGCTGTAAGCCATAACGCCATGAATCGTGATGGCAACACCCATTCTCCTCCGTGGAGTAGGAGTGTGCAGGGCCCTCCCGAAAGCGAAATAGCTCGGAGATGGCCATTCATAAATAAGTGAGCGTGCAACTCTGTCACTCTCCATGTATTTCGATTCCGGAGAGCTGAGGGACGACTTGGGGCCTCACTGTAGCAGCTCGCGCGACCTCGACACGACACCTGCACCTTCCTACAAGGTTTCCGATTACTTGCTGTGAACCTTTTCATGGGGTAGTGGTGATTGAAGGCATTATTGGAGAATCACGTTCACAGACGCCCCAAATGAATGAAAACTTCCCCTTCACGTCACATTAATGAATCTGCAAATTTTTGACTAAGAGTCCAACGCAGCATCCGATTGTGCCACAAGGGCCTCCAGCCGCGCATTGGTGGATTTTCACGCATAGACTACTTATGATTTCAAGAGCAACTGAGCGTCAGTACTTATTCTTCACCTGAGATGGAAGAGCCAATTTGAGCGAGATTCAGAACGCATGAATATCACGGGGGTGTCAACCGGCTGTAGCCTACAGTGTAGGGTGGATGAAAACAGAACGCCACAGGGCACCTGCGCTTCCAGGCAGCCCTACAACAGCACACCTGTGTTGGTTGGGGAGATTAGTCTGTACTTCCTAATTTAAAGCACACGCAGAAGGCAAAGTACTTGAGCAACGGAAGCGGGTACAACGGAAGCGGGCTGCTGCTTGGCACACCAGCAAGGTGCCTCAGGAAATGGAATTCCTCTTACACAGACTACGGTACATTAAATAGGGCGCCAGAGGATAACTCCTGAGATGGCTACTCTTCACATGTAAATTTTGCGTCGATATAAGCCGACATCCAGGATGGAGAATCGCTAGCATGACTGATATGTCAGCCAAAGAGAAAACGCAGAATTTCCAGCTGCCTGTTCACTGCTCAGCGCCCTCCATGATACTCAGGCTTGCCGCCATGCAGCAAAACCCAAGGGTTGGCAAGGCTGCGGCACCTAGCTCTCTCGCGAAGCCAAAATGGGTCTTGTCAGCGTTTTCCTTGGCTTTCATGCTGGGCCGTGTGAGCCATGACGTATTTTTACATATGCGCAGAGTGAGCCAATCAAAAGCACGCACGCGGGCACAGTTGCGTGCTGTGACGGCTAGTGTGCGAGGAAGCGCTGGCAAGAACCATATACTGGTCTCCGCGACAATACTCAATTAAATTCTTGTCAGTAGAGTGGAATTGTTGCTCAAACAAAGTGAGTCAGAGAGGTCCTGCGAAAGGCTCAGCAGAGGAGTAAGAAAAAATGGTTCTAAGCATGCATACCATCTTTCTGACTCTAAATGTAGCTCTTTAATAGGGAATACTATTGATCCTTTAGCCATGAACGGCAAGAATCGGCAAATATCATGGCGCTTGGAGATGTATGAAATAATGACGTGCTGCTAGCAGGCTGGTCAACTGCTTGTAATCCAGCTAACCAGTTTGAGCTCATTCATTGGGTAAGCCACAAGCTATGTTTCTCAGTAGTGGAAGCCCTCGCAGCACGAAGAAAAGACTGAACAACAGGCGAGTGAGGTGTCGGGAAAAGGAAGCCGCAAGAATCGGCCTGCGCTTTTAGGCATAAACTGGTGTTAATGCCGAAAAAGAATAACAGGCGGCGCATGTGGTGTTAGCTTAAGCCCCTGGACAAGGTATCTGTGAAGCCAAAGGTCCTTATGAATCATATCAACGAACCACTAGACAAACTAGACCAAGCAACAATCTACTTGGCATTTGACATTAAAAAGGCTTTCCGACAAATTCCCATCCATCCAGATAAAAGGCACAAAAGGCTTTCCGCACTTTCATTTACAAAGCTCGAGGATATCTGTGTGCTCTCTGGGCTTGTTAATGCCTGATTCAGACTCAAACGACAAGCTAATCGGGATCCTTATGAGACAATCAGGGAGGCCTGGATTGCCCTCTATGTGGACGGTGTCTTAGCATTCAGCGGAAACTATCAAGACACACTATGGCACCTACAGCATACGCCTCATCTGTTGCGGCACAAGCTTCTGGTGCTTGGACACGCAAATTATTGTAGCTGATGAAGTTGATTTTGTTCCCCAAGGCCGGGTTTCGGCTGCAGGGATGGAACTTTATCCGCCAAAAATTGAAACACTCAAGGCGTGGCCTTTGCATTTTTGCACATCCAACGGCGTCAAGGCGTTCTATACACTTGCAGCGTATTGCCATAATACATTCCTGAATTTGCTCGAAATGCTACTCCTTTGACTTTCCTACTTTTATTAAAAAATCTATGACTTGGGCAGAAGGGGCCGTTGCCTGAGCAAGGACGCTTGTCTGCTGCTGTATTAAGCCTCCGGTACTTGCGTTGCCCAGTATCGAGCATCATGTCTTCCTAACAATGTGAGTTGCGTAGCACTGAATGCTGGTCCTACCCGAAACGTACGGGTTCTCCGAAATACCTAATTATTGCCTGTCGTTCTCATGGTGTCAGCGAAACCGAGCAGCGGTATTCGGTGGGGGAAAAGATTCTTTGCGGCGTGTTGAAGAGTGCAAAATTGCCGGCACTAGCTGCATGGAAGTCAAGTGTCCAAACAGCGATTCATTCTTCGCCTTACGAAGAGTTTTCCAGACCTCGATAGTTTTATGGTTGTTCGCTGGCTTAAAGGCCTCCTGCAATATGACTTTATAGTATAGGGGACTCCGTGGCTTGTACATCCCTGCTTCACTCCGTATTGCCATTTCAAACAAGGCACATAATAATGTGTAAAAAAGCACCACAATAGGAAAACTTGGGAGGTCGTTTTGAGGACCTGGGTGCCAGTGCGGTCCAAGGATATGGACTGAGCTGACTATGCACGTCCTTGCTGGACTGACCTATGTCGAGTCAAAAATGGCATCTGGGTGCTGTCAACAAACTTAGCGAAACTGGCCGTTTCATCCCCCTGCTAGGGGTCTGTTACGGCCCAGGAAGTCGCTCAATTAATCTTAACATGCAAGAAAACTTTCTGATTCCACGAGAGTACAGAATGGCTTGGGGTAAGAAGTTCGTCAGTGCCTTCATGCTTCTCTCTATGACCTTCCAATAGACTGATCCTAGCATGACCACTGCAATCGATCCAGAGGCCGATAGACAGACTGACCCCACCAACCGCACACGCCTGCAATGTTTGCGACTATGTGCCCTTCAAAATCCAATGTTTGGTTTGATTTTCTCTACTGTTATAAGTGGGTGTGTAGTACAACAGTGCACCGATCTATGCCTTTTGTGTCCCTTGACTACACTGGGGAGCCCATGTCCGATCGAGGCCGCGGGACCTGGTGGGTCGAAGCCAGCAGCCACACATAGCAGCGGATAAATCCAGGGAACAGCTCCCTCGTGCAAGCGAATGAATGCCTTACAGATCAGGAGAGACAAGCAATGAATTCTGACAAGCGGCGGTCTGCTGGGTATTTCGAGCTCAGGGCTCTGGTCCTGGTGTACTGGAATGCCGTACAAAATGCAACAAAAGTTGACCAAATATCGAATTTTGCGGCTGAGTAGCTAAGGCAATTTGATTTTTACTCACAAACTAATGCTCTTTATTACGCAATCGAAATCCTCAAAAGGTGGAGGTAGTACAGATCTATCAATGATGACTTCCAGACCAGCTGCAAAACTCTCTGAAGTATTCGCGTACTCTGCCACGTATGTAGCAGAGTGATCTGTGCAGTGCCCATAGGCGATTCGCAAGGAGCTGTAAAACTGCTATATTCTAGACATAGCGAGCATAAAGGTCACAATACGCGATAGTTTCTAGTACAGTGGCCGGGGTAAGATGCAGTGGCCAAAGCTACTCTTTGACACTTTCTGCTACATTAGCCCTTTTCAACCAACACTCAATAACGAGCTCCGATTTTGCTTTGGCTGTTTATGTAAACATTCATATTGATTGTTGGCGCCAGACAAGAAGCAACACTGTGCGCGTGTTTGTGTGTACTTTAGGTGGTCTGCAAGTCTATAAAGGCCTGAACAGCTCGCTCACAGGGTGCAGCAAGGCGCACCCTAGTTGTCCCCTTCCCCTGATGTAGGAAACTTTCAGGGGTGTGGTCAGAGAGGCGTGCCTTTAAATAGAATTTCGTAACTTTCTAATAAGGTGGTTTTGACATTAAAGTGAGTGTCTTCCCTACGGAGACCTCAGATGATGCGTTACAGGGCCCATACCACCCTATAAAGCAACTGGGAGAAACGGCCCACAAACGAAGGCTTCTTCCCTACCTTTTATAAACATAGAGCAAAAGAACTATGAACAATGGCGGTAACCTGTTGCTTCAACTCCCGTCAAGCCACCAGAGAGATCTCACGGGAATCCTCTGTTGACGAGCCTGCTAAAGAATGTTGCTTCCAACAAAGGCCCCAAGGCCCCACTCAACAACCCAAGAAAACAGCTTAAGGGTGTACTTCCAGTGCGGCTGAAGGGTCTGAGGGCGTCTTCTTTGGGCAATATTCTGTTGACTGCGTCGGCGCCAGACAAAGGCACTGAGACCTCGAGGCTCTCTGACTCCACACCATTTAGCGGAGCAGTGCAGCACCCACGCAGTATCCCGCGGATCTATTAGCGTGTGTTGAATTCTCAAAGTCCCTTTTTTCCGTTGCCCCCAAAATAAAGGCGCCCTTGTAGAGGCTTCTAAGGCAGGATGTATTGCTGCGCCGGTGTGCCGGATGTGGGCAGTGGTGGAAGGACGATGGATCCGTCAAGGAAGAGTTTTCCACAGTGGAAGTCTGCGTGCAGTTTCTTCACGAAACACCAGAACTGCCCCGGACTCACTCTAATTGAGTGGTGAGCAGGGATACGGGAGAGAACACTGTTGGGCCCCAAATTAGAGAGAGACGGAATGCGACAGCAGTGACAACCCATAGACCCCACGAGAGAAATTCGGCCCGGTGTAGTGAGAGTCTCATAGTAATTCGGGTCTAACAAACAAAACCAAAGATAGACCAATGATACAACCTGAGACACAGAAACAAAAGGTGACGAACAGGAGAGGCAATCAGACGACAATTTGAGGCCGAAGACACACGGAGAAGACAACCCATAAGTGAAGCGTTCTATCAGTAGGTACGAATATTTCTACCCACCCCTAAATACAAAATGGCGAAGCTCTAAGGGGAAGGAAGCTCTAGTACGGCACAGAAACACTGAGAGGAGAAAGCGATGCGGAATAGAAAGAGGGAGAGATAATGAACTAGGGCGGCCGACTGGAACTGGGGGCAAAAGTAAAGGACTAAGTACAGCGCAAACGAGCGAGACACACGGATCGGCAGCATGTAGTGCCACATGCTCCTAGCTCCAAGTAAGCGTATACATACAGCTGCGCTTGAGTAAGGGCCTAAACTGACAAGGCAGAGAATCAAGAGGAGACACTGCAACACTACACAACACCCAACCTCCCTAACACAGCACCTCTGAAGAAGGCATTCGCAAAGGGTATACGGTCAAGAGTCTCTTACCAGAAGACTTAAGGCAACGAAGCGCACAAACCATTCCATCAAACCCTCTTTGCAGCGCCATACGAAAGGAGGGCCATCACGGGGCAGCCTACACAGCTCCTGCTGCCTCGCTCTCTCTGCAACACAAACCGTGAGACTGCCGACGCAGTCACATGACTTTCGAACCCCGCGAGAAAACTGCACCAGATTTCTCATCAAATACCGCTCTAAAGGTGTACATACATATATATGTCAAGGATTTTCGGTTTAGACGTACCGGCTGCTTGAAGACGTTCCCGAAGACGCTGTCTAGTTTGCTCAGAGAGGCAGCACCTACAGTAGGTGAGTCGCACCTTAGCCCACCAGACGGGAAACGAGAACTTTCTGACACCACAAGCCAGTCACACACCGGAAGCCCTATAAGTAGCCCTTGGAAGCTCCACCTCCCCCAAGACGAGCGTGAAGCGCGGTTACACCACAAACAGCACAAGCCCGACAAGTCAACCCTCGAACTCCTGCGAGTGGCGGCCAAACCCACAAAAGGCGTCGCAAGACCCCTCTAATTCGCATCCCCCGTAACCCACGAACCCTAACCTTAGGGGCCTTAGGGAGTAGATCGTGGCGAATCCCACGAGCAGACCGCCGAGGCATCCGCCTAGATGTGCGAAGTTGTCGACAGCGGAGAACCCCCCCAAGTTTGTCAGCTGCGCCATCACCTGTCCACACGTCGTATGCCAGGCAAAACCAGCCGAAAAGAGGGAGCATGAGACCAAAGGCCAGCTGCCGCAAAGGAGCACCTCGGAGAAAACATGGAAACAAGGCAAGGCAAGGCAATTTCGGGGGGGCCTGCAGGGATGGGGTGTGGAGGCTGGTGGAGGTGGTGCAGCTTACGATAACGGCGACAACAACCGCAAGGACACAACAAGGGTAACGTAAATAATCCCAGTTCTCTGCAGCCACACACGAAGCCCAAGAAGCAAAAGCCAGCGTGGTCTCAAAACGATTCCAAGGAAAGCTGCGCACCTCTTTCCGCCGAAGCGGGGACTAGGATACGATGACACACGGTGCGCTACTGCACCCCAAGAAAGCCCACTCCTCACAGCAGGTTCGCAGCAGCCTCTGAGGCCAAGGCGCTGTTAGAGCCTTAGCCCTCTCACCGATTGCGAAGGGCACAAGGCCCCCCAACAGCCCGTACAGTGCTCCAGAAGACCCCACTGTTACTGAGCAAGGATCGAAAACGGCACTCAAGAGGTTCCCCGACATGGCGCTGACGATCCACGTTACGAGACATCGCCAGAAACCCCATACCTGAGCCACAAACCGCGAGCTTTGCGGGTTCGCGCTGAGGCTGGGGATTGTTTGGGGTGGCAGTTGGTGGGGTTGCGGGGCTTCCCTCGCCCCCTGACGCGTGCGTGCGCTGACAGGCCTCGCCAAAGAGAGAACGAAAGCGCCTTGCGCAAGCGACGGGGGATTGCAGTTTAGCCTTACGGGTTCTAGAATACAGAGAACAGAGGCTTGGCAGAGAATGTTGACTAGCAAGTGAACCCAACCACCGTGGAGCGCCGAGGCCCAGAAGATTCGATACACCTCGCCGTAGTTCCTTATGAGATTCGTGTCGAGAGCTCCCAGCGGGCTCAGTATGCGAGCTGCAAACGCATGCATGGCGCCAATCGCACCCGGCATCGTGCCCTTTCCCACGCATCCATGCCACGAAAGAGGATGTTTGCACAACAGACGCTGTGAAGGAGAAGGCGGACTGCGGAGAAAGCGTGGGAAGGACCAAGGCTCAAGCACCCAAACCGCAGATCCCAAGCCACAAGCAAGCAAGCCAGTGCCTAGTGGCACCAAGGAGGCTGCTCACTGCATCGGACACCCTCCGCCACGAGGCTGCAAGGCTCAGAACTCGCCCCCTCCGGCAAGCGCTCTCTCAGAGACTCATTTGAAGTGTGCAGGTCGAGGCAAAAGGCTCACCATTGGGGGAATCTGACGAGGGCTTGGTGGCTTCCCTGTCGCCCCCCCGCACGAGCTCAGTCGGCCAGCCTGAGTCTTCTGCACAACGACCCCAGGCACAGCGCCTTTGTTGCAAAAGGGGCTTAGGCACAGAACCAGGATTACTGGCGGAAGAACCTTCTGGCGATACTGCCTTTAGCAGTGCTGATCTTCTGGCTGCTGCTGTTACGGGCCCCCCTGTCACAGAGGCAGCAGGCGCGCGAACGCCGGTGTTGCGGTAGCCCAAGTTTGCTTCGCATGCGCCGTAGCCAAAGGGGATCAGAGTTGGCTGTGCAGCACACACAACGAGGGGCCTTGTTGCCGTGTTGGCGCTGCCCACTACAAGGTTTTACGTCTTTCTGCGTTGCACTCTGGCCTGCAGGCGCTAGAAGAGAAGCATAGGCCTTAACGGCTTCCGAACCTTGAGGCTGTGGATGGGATCTGTCCATGGGGGGTACAACACGGGCCCAATGCAACGGCCATTGAACGAAGTGAAGTTGAATATCAGCCTGTACACTCACGCACACCGTCAGCTCTGAGCCCACCGCATGGGATTAAGACCTCCAAGTAACGCCTGCCAATTGTCTTTATGGCGCCAAAAACTCCCCCCTCTCCACGAGGAAACACACAACGCGTAGGCGCTTAGAACCCCCCTCCTCCTCCCCTCTCCCCCCGGCTCACTCCTGCAGGAAGACGAAAAATAAGACAGCAGACGACAAGCAGAGAAGAAGATAGCGAAAACAGCCCAACTTCAACTGTGCCCCAAGCCTCCGGCGCGTTGAACTCCCCAGACTCCTAAGCATGGCGCCAGTCGACCTTCGGGAGAGGCAGTCCACATGGGGCCTGCCCTCTTCCAGCTGAGCGAATGCGCGTGCCCCTTCCGGTGTCAGCAACACCGGTTGCACCTGCTGTGAACGTATGGGGCCCACTTGAGAAGCCTGGCTTATCCTGTCTCGCGAAGGCGAGTTGGTCGCAGTCAAACTAGCCACCGGAATGCTGCCGTGTCTCCCAGCTTTGCCTTCAGGGGGCTTCTTCTGGCGGGATTTTTCCTGGAGCAGAAGGCGAGGATGACGGGCCGTAGCGGAAGCCTCGCCTGCCCCAGCGCCTTCGAGGTAAGAGCTTTTCAAACAAGCCCCTTCCTTGAGCTCCTCCGCCGCCAAGACATCTCCAGCCATTGACGGAGAAGAGGACTCTGACACAGGCCTGTGTCTGGGGTAGGAGGCCCCTGAGAGTCTTTCCGGAGCGCCCTCATGTGCCATCCATGCGCTTTCTTGGCCTTTGACAGCCTCCTCCTGCGCCTGGGAGCTCTCGGAGTGCCCCTGCATTGCGGAATACTGCTATCGACACCAACCGCAAATGCCAAGTGCCGTGCTCCGCGCGGCTACCCACCGTTACTGCCACCAGCCAAGCGGTAATAGGCGAGGCGCTTAAAAGACGGAGGCAGGGGGGAAAGCTGAACAGTGAAGATCTTAGAAGCCAGGAGCCACTCGCATTTTGGTGGTCACTGGTGGAAGCCGCTGGGCCACTCCTTAGGCGTTAGGGTGCATAGGGTTCCTAAAGTGGCTGCTCCTCTGTCTAATACACGATCAGGGGTCTGAAAAAAGGAGGAGAAAGCGGAAGGAATACAAACGACACGAGCTTCCCCAGGAGCGCACCGCTCGGGGTGAGCGGCTGAAGCTCAAAGGCGCGAGCGAAAACGTGTGGAAGGCTCCCAAGCCAAGAATTGATGTTTAAAGGCCGAAAAAGTACGAAAACGCTTGACACTCGAAGCCAAGAGCTTCGAAGATCGGATCTTCAGGAAGCCAGCATGCCTGGTGTTGCTGCTGCTGCTGCTGCTTCTGCTCCTTATGATGGCGCTGCTCTTACTGCGCTTTCATCAAAGCCCAGCCAGAAACAGAACGAAGCGCCGCCGCCGGCTGTTACAGTGTTCGTTCGAATGGAAACGATATATTTGTAAGCCATTTCAGTAGCGCTTAATTTAAATAAGTCATGAACGGAGACTCCCGCGAGTACACACAGCCTTCCAGGACCAGCACTGAGCAAAGCAGCCCATTGCCACTGGTAGGAAAGAGTTGGTGGCGACGGCGGTAAAATACTCTCCTAAAGTCCTCTATACGCCCCTTTATGGAGAGGCTTTCTTGATTCTCTGTAAATCCCTCACAGCAGAACCGTATCCCTGACCGTTAACCGCTGCCGACGGCACGTGGTGCTTTCAGAGAGGGAGAAAAGACAGTAGAATCAGACCCGATGGCGATCATTATCCCCGCACTCTCAATCTTTGAGCCTTATTCTTGCAAAGCAGCCGCCTTTGAATGCATTGCTCAGCCCAAGCGTGTGGCCAAGCACAATTTGAAGCACGCTTCGTGCAATGCCATATCGAAGGTCTTCGTCGGGAGACCTGTAATTCGAGACTAAATATAAACTTGATACAAGCCTATCATGTGTCCGTGGAAAAGAGCCTTCTCCTCGTACCCCTGTCAAGGCTACGGGGTAAGGGGAGGATTACAGCTGGGGTACGGGTTGCTGCACCCTCTAAACACTCTGAGCATTCACGTCTAGAAGCATATAGCATCTAGCTCACCGACGCACAACACCGCGTCTTGCTGTGCCGAGTTAACAATACTTCACAAGGAATGGGGCATACGGCCAGCCAAACTAATGAATCGATTCTTGACCATTTCTCAGTTAAATGAGTAGTTTAGTAGAAAGTGCCCAGTGTAGCTTAGCATACTACAGGAACTCACATGCGGCAAACAGAGGGCAAAGCCCTGTACAAGCCGGCAGCGTTGCTGCAAGCGGGAGGCTGCATGCAGCTTCCACCGTTCCAGGCGGGACCACTTCTGTGAAATAGAAGCTTTAAAAGTGCCTTGTGAATCCTAAGCGCCTATGTGCTTTTTGGTTTCTCAACGCCTACTTTGCAGGAGTTCGGCTTGTAAGTATACATAGACAGAAAAATATGATTCCAACAGTTTTTAAAGGAGCTTGCGCGTATATTGATTCCCTTTGTCTAGGTAGTGGTGGATGAGCAATGTAGCACAGACATCCCGGCATACTATGTATACCGAATACGGATGCTCACCTACATATATTAGACAAATTGCAAAATTAAGGCCACTTAGGAATCAATTTCTACAAGCGTGATGATACAATATGAGTAGGTGCTCTCTGCACGTAATTCACAGGTGATAACTAGATCTGTCTGTACACCACTGATAGCTTTTTGCCATACACAAGTAAGTGCTTGTATACATGTACATCTACAGGCGCGCACCTCCAAGCAGATATGCATGTTTATATGCGTGCACTTCTGTACACATGCGTCTGCGAATATGTATATGCCCGCGGATATATGGGAAATATAGCTACAAGCGTATGTGCGTGTGCTTGTCTATCTCCCGCTGTTAAGCGCAACTTGATAAGTGAAGGGGAAGTATACAAGTACATACACTCGTAAAAATGTGTACACAGAGGAATTGACGCGTTATTAGTAGTCGCAGACCTTTTTAGTAAGAAGTTTAACACACACTGGATGCTGGGTAGCTACTGGTACAACCTGCCACAGCTGGATACAAGAATGCGCAGATGCTTGCAGAGGGATGGATAAGATTTTCCATGCGTCTATACACCGCTTCTATATTGAAGCTTCGTATTTATAGGTATACGCGTACAATTATTATAGTGCACAGTTTTTTAGTAAGCCATAGTGCACAGCTTCTCTAGGCAGATGTATGCAGTCTTTACTGTAGGTCTATGCCTAAAAATGCTGGAGCCACAGGCAAGCTGCTTCCAATGGGCCTAGATACACCCAAAGGCCACTAGATTCGTGGACTGAATGCAATTGAAGAGAACGGTTGTGCGCGTTAAAGCCTAGAAGCAAAAGCACCGTAATCCAGACGTATATTATTGCCCCAAACCCAGGTACCATCAACTACATCTATGCGAACAAGCTTTCACCAAACGTCTTATTGCCCCTAAATCCCAAACAGCATCCCCTGAACCGTACGGGACACATTTCCCCAAAGTTTGTACATGCCGCCAGAACTTAGACAGCCGCCCCCCGTGGGGTCAAAAACACCCTAACCACTGCTTCCCCAAGCAGACATGCAAAGATATAGCCACTTAAAGAAAGAGTGCTGAGCCTCAACAGCGGACTACCAGACGTCATCATAAGTCAACCCTCTTGCTTTCTTACCAGTGCCTCTCTCCAACCTTCTGTTGTATCGAACAAATCTGCGGAGGCCCCCAATTGTCTTCCATGACATTCCACCCCGGTATCTGGGAGCTTTAGGCTTGATTTAGGTAGATACCTACTAATCCGAACAATCAGCTGTAAACTTTCTTTCGATTTCGCACGAACTGTCGTTGGGAGATCGCAGGCGTTGCTAGTATTCACCCGACCACACCAACGGGCTCCGGCTTAACGCCAAGCATTAACTCGCAAATCGCGCATCCTACACTTTCTGAAATGTGGCTTTAGTGCAAGATAAAAAGAGTAATGCGGCATCTAGGAAGGCTGAATTTCCAATAGTGACTTTGCAGGAACTGCAGTCACTGCATGCAAGGGCCGACCGGCAAGCCCGATCCCAGGATTCTACACCGGAATGCCTGGAGCGTACACCTTTGCCTTTTCCATCTCGGTCGTTTAATATATTCTTTGTATTTCAGCGATTTTAGCGGTGTGTTGAGGGTTTCACGCTGGCCCTTGCCGCCGTAACCACCAGGGCCTTTTTTCAGCCTGGAATCGACGGCATACTGTCGATTCCTCTTACTTGCTGTCGTCCGAGGCTCTGGGTTCAGGGCTTCCATTTCTCTTTGTGTCTCTAGATCTCCATGCGGTGGTGTGCACAAGCTGTTCGCCTTGCAAGTTAGAGCTCATGCTGAGTCATTTCGGCAAGCATGGCGTTGCTTTATGAAGTGTCCGAAGGCTCACTACCCAGCGAAACCGATACAGTTCAAACGAGCACATGGTCACCCCTGCAAGATTTTGACACGGATCTATTGGAATCTTCCCTCTCGAGTGACGGGGAATTTGCCAGCGATGTACGCCCTACACATCCGTTCCGTCTTCCACGCTTTCTGAATTTCTCTTCGCGAAGGGTCCCTGTTGAGCATGAAAGCATGATATGGAGGCGATCTGAAGCGAATTTGCTTTCGCTTCGGCTTTTGTGCAAGAGCTTGGTGATCACGCTCGCAATCTTGCTAACTATCATAGGCCTCCAGACCACTGGAAAGCGAATCTACAAAGACGAGCATCGAGTTCAACTGCATGAGCTGAAGGTGCAGACGCAGGCAGTGCACACAACCCTACATCCGACAGAGGAGGCTCCTGTAACACCCGAACCGCCCTCAGATGTTGCACAAAAGGGATCCCGTGCGGGCCCTATCCACACAGTGAGCTATCGGCACGTGTTGGAGGCGATGGAGATGCACCATTCTTGTTTAGAGGCTATTTTGGGGCGTTTTCAATATCTTTGCGGCGTAGGCAGATGTGTGGTCTGTGCTTGACGTTCAGGCTCTGCCCCCACGTGGAGATAGGTCCAATTTGATACAGTTGACAATGGATAGGATGGTATCGCGCCTCGTGAAGGAGTCAGAGGCAAAAGAAGATGATGCCGTTCTAGAAGTTGCCCCTTCAAAAGCTTTGGAAGACTTGCGTGACTACAGAGACGCAGCATCGGAGAAGGAGCTAGCGGGATGGGTGTTGGATTCACACCAGTATCAGGAGGGTGAGCTGATCTTGACTCCTAAGCAACAATGCAGGGCCGGAACGGCGATCCGTATCCTTTTGGCTCAGAGCAAAGATGAAAAGGAGCAAGAGGAGCAGATTTTTTCTGTCACGGGCTTCGACTCGGCTGCAGTGGACATGGCGGGAACTGCTGTCTTGGCAACGGCAAGGGGAGACACCACGAGGGCGGTGGCAGCGGCTGCCGCGGAGGCTACTGTCACAAAATTTAGGTGGATTCGAATTCTTGGAGTGACGAACGTCTCCGTGACATTGGAGGTTGAACCTCTGGAGCAGGAAGGGAAGAAGACAGTCACGGAGAAGCATCTTGCCATGTCCATCCTCATACAGTCGCAACAAGAGCGTGAACGCCGAAGGAGACCAGCGAGCTCGGCACGCGCCGATGTGGTATCCAGAACTACAACGCCGAAAACTTGGGTTGAGCGCAATGTCATCAAAAACACTGTTATTCATGAAGCTGACGAAGAAGACGGGGAGAGGCCCGAGGCAACCAGACGGAAGGGTGAAGGACTGGATACGCAACAGGCGACGCCACAGGGGGAGGAGGATAGCAGTTCGGTCTTAAAGGGTGTGAGGCCGAATATCCACGCACAAGGAAAAGATTGGAAAGTGGGAGCGATGCAGCCCGAAAACGTGACTGCTGGCGTGCTGTACCAACAGTGGAGCAAGAAAGCCAGCACCGGCAAAAAGAGCTCTGAGAGCCACGCGGCTGTGGGAACAAGAGGCATTGGCGAACAGGCAAAGGGTGAGGCTGCATTGGAGAGACCGGCATCGCGTAGGGGTTACTCTCGGCAAATAGCAGTTATTGAGAAGCCTGAAAGTCCAGACGACAAAACAGATGCCAGTAAAGGCCTCACGGGCCCCGAAGCCGAGGACTTAGTGAGAACCAGTGGAACTGATGAAGTGACTTCATTATTTGAGGACACACATGGGGAAGTAGGGCATGGAGGTCTCGAAGATGTCGCGGGTTCTAGACGATCGGGAAGGAAGGGAAAGCTTGAGGGCACAGGGACGGCAATGGGGAGGCAATCGTCTCTCGATACAGCGTATGAACTTCCAAAGGCAGAGCGGAGCAAGAGATTGTATACTGAGGGGCGTCTACTGGCTGCCTTGCAGCTGAGGGGCGAGTCGGGACAGGAAACCTTAGAGAGGACGGGATTGTTGATTCCCATGTACGGTGCCAGGCTGCAGCACCCTGGAGACGGGGATATTAGCGGGACAGAGAGCATCGTTTTCGACAGAAGAATCTTTTTCTCATCAATGATGAACTCGGATCTCGGAGAACTGATGACGCGGGCGAAGCAGATGGGGAGGCCCCTGTCACAGTCTGTGATCCTCCATGTCATTAAGCGGACCATGTTGGCTGTGGGAGCGCTTCACGAAAGCTCCTGTCTCCATAACAATTTGCAGCTTGAAAGCATCACGATCTCTGCTCAGGGGTTGTCATATTTGTCAGACTTTAGGGCCGCTACTATCATGGGGGAGACCAGTGATCCACCTGACTTCTCGTTGCTAGCGCCTGAACAGCTCGATGATGTCCAGCAAGGAAGCGCGCCTACACACACGCGCGAGACCGATTCTTGGCAGCTCGGCAGCGTCGCGTTCCTGGCCCTCACGGGGGAGCCCCCATTCACTCCGGAGCAGCAGCAACTTTTCACCTCTGTTTTCCCAAAAAGGAACTTGCCCGCCTCCGACAAGCCTGGTGGTACGAAAAATGTTTCAAGAAGCTTTGAGCGTAAGGCTACCTCCTATAACATCCCAAAGTATCCAGTGGAGTTCATGAACGCGTACAAGTCACCATATGAGATTCTCAAGTCTCACAATGTCCCAGATCTGTGGGCGACCCTCGTCAGCTGCCTCTTGCAGCCAGATCCCACCATTAGGCCAACTGTGCGACAAGTTATCAACGCATTTCCAAAGCTACTTTCACTTTCCAACCAAGAAAAGGAGCTAAATGAATAGACCTTGTGGAATTCATAGATGCCGTTTCCTATGGCCTTCATCAAGGGAACACTGATACAGTGACGGCCCCAGATGAGGCCTCCTCGGCGGTTGCGCATAATCTCGTCTTTTCTGTCGCATATAAGGCTGTTGAGGAAGTGCCTGGGCAAGGGCCTCAAAAAGGAGACAAAGCCTGGGCCCCTAAGGCCTCAAAACCCGAACCCTTGTTGCTTCAAGGAACACACGGAGAATGCCAAGCGGACTGCTGTCTTCAGCCGCAAAAGGCTCACGACAAGGAGATTTTGGACGGACAATTTTTTTAAACATCTTTCGACCGGGTTTTGCAGCAGCTTCATTGTGTGTGTGTAAATTACTTCTGGACGGCTACCTCGGGCGCCAATTATCCAAAGGATAGGCATCAGGAACCCATCGAGATCCTATGTGTGTTCCTTAGATGAGTCCCCCGTCCTTGAAGGATCTCCGTATTTTGTTACTATTGTTCTCAGAGCTCCCAACAGGGAGAACAGCGGAACGTCAGGGAACCCGAAGCAGTACGCAGGACAGCCCAAATGCAACAGGGGAAGCTGTCCTTATGGTCGGACAATCTCATTTTTCTTGGAATGCCCAATACCCGAATTGCCGTAGCGGCGCATGCAGGTATACCAGCTGCTGTCTCAGGCAGCAGGGTTGCGCCTTTTAGCATCATCAGGCCGCTCAGTGGCTTCCCTTGACCGCTCCGGGAGCTCTGCATAGATTTATGGCATAGTGGATCAGGATCTGTCCAGCTTTGATGGACAATAGCATGCTTGGCAGGCCGAGGGGGCCGGAACAAGCGACAAGGCGCTGTCACAGTCCCAACAATTCCCAGGAGGATTTTAGAAGCCCAGGAGTCTCCATCGGGTAGGTCTGCCCATTTCGGATACTGTTTCTTTTTCGGGGTTGACGAGGCTTTCAAAACAGTGTGCTTGTAGTAGTCCCCAGCTGGAATGTTGCATTTTTGACTTTTGATTGACAAATAATTCCACGGACTCTGTGAATTCTACGTATTCCTGGGAGATAAGGGAGATTCCAGATGGTGCGAGCGGCAGAGACGCGGGTGTTCTCGCAGAGTAGCCATGAGGCCCAACTCAGACGGCCCCCAAAGATATGTCCTCCAGGGGTCCATCGCAGTTCAGGGAGCGGAGACTCCTTGGCATGCAGTGGCTCTATAGGTCTCTCGTAAGCGTGGACAGTGTTTTGGTGGATAGTCGGGGGTCCAGAGAAGGAGCAGAGTCCGGGTTACTGGCGCTAAAGGCCTCCATATTCGGCTGTGTGAGGCCATATTTGGGACAGTTGTCCAAACAGTTCTTCATGTCAAGGTGTAAAATAGCTCAATGTTTTAATGGGCTGAGGTTGGAAAGGAAAATGCTTCCCTGGGGGCGCCCAACAAATTCATGAAAGAACGGCGGGGTGCATCCAATCCCCCGAGCGGGCCGTAAGGGGCTTCCTTTTAAGCAGAAGCACCCCCATTCGGGACATACATCTGTTTGTCGCCGTAAAGCTTAATTGTAAGCTCGCAACCTTCGACTTCCGTGGGCAGAGAAAGGGGGTGGGCAGCAGAGACTGCAACTAGGAAAAAGGGAGCCGAGTCAAAGAATGAGCATTAGCAGAAAAGGGTGATAGAGAGGCATTGGAGCAGCAACAGGAAATGGATAGAGGGGCGAAAAGGATGAGGCTCAGGCAAGCAAGGGGTCGAGGGGGACACCGATCCAAATGCACAGGCAGAAGAGCAGAGAGAAAGAAGAGGCAGGCAGACACGGGAGGAGCGGCACACAACCAAGCGAGGCCGCGAAACTGGTGGTACGAGGAGGCGGCTTCGGAGGCAGCCTGATGTAGCGTGGGTAGTTAAGTGCAAACTTAACGCCTTGCATTTGCCTCTTGCAGTGTAATGCAATCGTGGCGGCACACTCTCCCTCTATAGCTACAGCTTATCCCTTAAATCATCTTTGAGACACAGGTGGGTCGAGCTAAAGTAGGATGAACACTTCGTGGAAAGCGCAAAACACTAAAGAAATCGGGGGGTCGGGACAGAGGCACTGCCGTCGATTACCTAGTGCTCAAAAGCAAAATCAAATGCGTCTCAAAGCATTTTGTGGGAAAACCAGAACTGGACGGCTCGCCGATGCTCCATGAGCCCTTCTGCACGATATTTTGATGCACGCACGCGAAGCAACAAGGCACTCCTCTTCGCAGCAGAGAGGGGCTTTGAACATGCCTCTAGACACTTTAGTGCCTGGTCGGACCCTCGATGAATGCATTTCAGCCAATCGAGAAACAAGCCGTGCAGTCTAAGCTCTTCAAGTGCATGAAAAGAGGCCCCATGAGGTCGATAGGGGATCTCCGCTCAAGTACTTGTCAGTATTTTGTTTCTGAGAGATCCGAGAGCTGCGAGCAGATCTTCTGCGGTTTGCTGCACATGGTCGAGGACAGCATTCCTGCTATCGGGGAGGTGTCTGACGGTTTTGGGTATGTCAGCAGCAATAACTTCTTGGGTGGTTTGATATTCTTTGGACACGAACTCTAGGACCAGCTGAGGATCTAGGGCTCCCTTTCCTTCCGCCACCTGTCGGGCCCTGCCCTCTACCAACTGCAGTTTCTTTTGTATGAAGGCCCTAAAACCCTCACATTCTGCAGAGAAATCTCGTAAATGTGTTTCTAGCACCCCCAGCAGTTCTTCCTGTTTGGCTGCTAGCTGCTTTTTGATCTGCTGGCTCGTGAGGGAGAGAAGCTGTTTATCCTCTTGGAGGGCTGCCGACCACTCGGTCCGTTTGTCTTGAAGAAAGGACCTAGCATTCTCGGTGTCTCCTTCTGCTCTATCTAGGCTGGGGTTTAGCTCACCCTCTATCTTCGATACGGCCTCTTGCCATGCTCCATCGACGGCCACTACGTTGTGCCTCTGGTGTTGGCCAGACACCACGCATTCAGCACAGATACAGCGCCCCCCGCAGCTCCTGCAGTAGAACCTGACAGGCTCAGTGGGATGCTCCTCGCAAGGCAGAGATGAGACTGTGCACTGCCGCTGTTGCTGCGCTGGAGAAACGTGCGTATACGCTATCTGACTCGGATCCAATGCTTCTCCGAGCCCTCCAGTGGGTTCACGAGCATCAGCTTCACCAGCAGCTAGAGCCGTGGATTCGAAGCTTGAGAGACACTCGGCCAAAGAGAGGAAGGGCTCCGCGTCTTCCAGGCGCTTAATGTGATCCATTGAACGCAATTTGCAACGAGAGGGATTGGTCAGGGGGAGGACTCTAGAGACACCGCGGGAAGACAAAAGAGAAAATCGGTGGCGAGACACTCGAGAGGAGGGGGAGCTAGCACGTCCTGCTTGTACACGCAACAAACAGACGCAAAGCTCCACTCCACAACCCCTAAACGACAACGCCCATACCCAATACACGATGTAGAAGGAGTGGGACTAAACGGAGGCAGCCTCAGAAGAGCGGGAGAGATAGTCAGAACGGCTGAAACAAAGAAATATACAAGAAGCGATAGTCATGTATTCGGCCATGGGGGTTCTTAATCTAGAAATTGGTCTTCGTCTTGCTCACCTTGCGGCGCATGCGCTTCTACAGCACAAGCCCTACAGAAAGCCCTAACACAATCTCTGCAGTACACTGAGGCCGACTTTTCTTCACATGAAGAACACAGAAGAGGCCACTCTATGTGAGAAGCATCCAGATAAGGTGGCGTCAAGAGGTCTCGCGGGCTGACGGAGCCTCTCTGTGCTACTGCCGCCAACGTAGACGCAGTCGGTGAGGCCCAACGGGGCACCTCATCACGAGACACACGAGTTACTTCCTTATCTTGAGTCACCTCCTGTGTGTCTGCTGGCTCCGGCGCTTCTGATGCTGCCCATTCTGCGTTTGCGTCTATGGCATTTCCTCTCTCTCTAGGGTGTATCCTCTTAGGGCGGGCCCTAATGAGAGTAGCCGCTGCCTTAGAGGACAACAGAGTATTAGTGTTACATAAGGGACAAATAATAATGCCTAGACCTGCAGCTGGATCCGTTGCCGCCTGATGCTGTAGCTCCCGAGATCCACATGGCAGACATAGCAGATGGCTGCATTGCAGCAGGAGTAAATCTGCTGCCCCGTGGCTGCAGCAGCAGCAAGCCACGTTGTCTATACCAAGCTGCACAGGAATCTTTTCTTCAGCGTCAGAGGCGGGAGCGACCTCTGAAAGCTCTCCGTCCTCACCCTCTGCCGGGGGCTGAAGAGAAGGCGAGTTGGAACGCCCGGGTGGCTTCTCAAGCCGACCCTTAGGCTTCTGTAGGTGTTTAACGTCAACATCATTTTGGATGGCCTGCTTAGAAGGATCTTTGGGGGCTCCTGCTGCTGCCATTGCAGCGTGAAAGGCCTTGACTCTCGTCTGGGGGGGCCTCTCAACTGCAAAGGGCGAAAGGCGGCGAGACTCCATGGTAGACGCCTTAAGATTTGTGGGTATATGAGTGGCATGCGATTCGATAAAAGAGATTAAATGAACAAAATGGCACGGGAAGAACGGTTTGGGTCTGGACTACATGCCAGTTGGCAGCGAAGGCGCAGGAGTCGGCTACATCAACTAAAGGGCAGAAGAGGAAAATAGGGCCGAAGACCCCATCCTTCACTGCAAAACATTATTTTAATTGAAAACACAAGCAGAATTCAATGTTTGCTAGGTGTATAGCACGGCGCTAGGGAGTGAACCAGCGGCCTCCGACCAGTCGGACAGGGGCGCTTCATCAGATACTACGGTTTGGGGTGTAAACGCTCCAAACGTCATAAACCCTAAAGTCTACGCACTTTTAGTAAATTCAGGAGGATTGTACGACGATGTAGATTCCTCGAGGACATCAGGTTCATGCCTTGCGATTCAGCGTGCTGTACTCCACAGCATACTTGCCAAAAGGAAGACAAAGGACGTCAACTGCCGGCAAAATTGAACAATATACGACACAGGTAGCCTTGTGCAGCCACACATTGGGCACAGAGAGGCAGATGAAGCAAAACAGATAAAGACGTAAGCACAGGTGTAGGGATATCCCAGAAGGCAGCCACACACACTGCATTGCAGCCAATATTACAGAGCGAAGCCGCCAAAACAAACCTTTAATATTTTGATTCTTGAAAGGGAATCGTAGCTGCCTGTGTAAAACCTTTGGACACACCTAAGTATTGTACATTTGTTCCCACCCCGCATACGGACGGCACCACTCTCCAGGCGCCTTTTTGCATCTGTTGCAAGCTTCTGCGTTTTGCTCTCTTTCCTTTTGCCTGAGCTCATTCCTAGTACCTCTGTGCCTATTTAGCCGCGCGTCTTCCTTTCGACTGTTTCCTTTACCACCTACATCTCCGTAGTCTTTCCTTTTTCTTTCACTTTCCACTGGCTCCATTTTGCCTCCTCCGCAGTACCCTGCTCTTTCAACTGTATTCATCAATGCGCTTCTATGAAATATTTGTCAATAGACCCTTGCAAGCCTTTCTATTTCGATAAGGCGTTTGCTCATCATCGCAGCACACCCGCCCCTTCACCCCTCCCAGCCATACAGGTAACCCTACCGCGCGTTGGCCCTGGGTTGCCCGGAAAAAGCTGAAGCTGTTTTACTCCGAGCCCCGGACTTCGTGTGTCTGATGTGCATGAGCACGTAGCACCATCGAGCGCATCAACGCTGGAGGGGGTGAATTACACACTAAGGCACTTTCTAACACACAATTTTTTTGATAACGAGTAAGTTATAGTGTACTTGTTTTAGATATTCATCTGTATTTGCTTGCAGAGCTTAGCTGGTCGGATAAGTACATCACAATTCAATGTTGTCTGCCTTTGCGTTACGGCGTGCCACCCTATGCAACCAACTCTGAAAAATGCTTGCAGCGCATGAAGTTTGAAGATGTCCATACGCCCCAGCTGTCTGTCTTCCGTTCTCCCCTTACGCCAAAACGCTGAGGGGTAAGAGCAGTGACAGAGAGCTCCTTTGGGAAGGCGCTCAGTATCTTTGAAAAGGGGTTGGGTCCAGAAGTGTATTCCTACGGACACCCTAGGAGAGCATTACAAGTGCCTACTCTATTCCCATGATATCGATTTTTTCGCACACTCGCATTGGAGGCGCTACGATGGTCTTAAAAACCGAGGGTCTGTACAGTCAGTGGTTCGTCCCGTTTAAGCCAATGCCCGCCCTTTTCCTAAACCCATGTGGGCGACCAAGTGCGAGGCGCTCTCACTTCTTTGCTTCAAGATAATTGTATCTTTAAAATGCAAATAACCGAACAATAAACAGCGGTGGCTCCTAATTTTTGTACCCTTGCCCGTCCACTGCTTCATATGCTAGTGCTGCACCACTCCCGCAGCGAATCCTACGGCAACTGCTACTGCCATCGGGGCTGTCTCTGCTGCCGCTGTAGCAATGTGTGCTGCTGCAACAAATTTTACTGTTCACGCTGGTTCTTTCTGCAGTTGCTACTGCTTCGGCCGCTGCTGCAGCCTGCTTGCTACACAAGCCGGTGAAGCAAACGCTACGTGTGCACACCCAATGCATTTGCTGCCTCTCAGTAGTTGACAGAGACCAGAAGGGCAGGGGCGAGACCCATGTGTAAGAAGGCGAAGGGGTGCAAGCGAAACGGGCTGGAAACCCAAGGAGTGTCCTGTGGCCATCAAAGAACGCCTGAGGCCCCTTACAGCTTGGACACCCTAGTGAGTAATGGATTCCTGCGGCCACCCCCCGCTTCCCTTGATAAAAAGCTTTCAATAATAAAAGAAACCCTCATTAAGACCGACTAGGGAGTCCTCTGATGGGGCAAGCTCGTCTGACGGGGCGCTTTCTTCAAGGTCGCGTCACTCCCTTCGGATAAACCCGCACACAGGGTTTCTTTGGGTAGAAACGAGCGCACGATAGGTGCATTTTTAATGGCTCTAGAAGATCAAACACGCGCTGCCTAAGTTGCATAAACACAGCTGGCTTCGATGACACAGGCACAGGGGTAAAACGAGCAGAGGCATATACACATGGTGCGAAAAAGACGAGGAGGCAAAACAAGAAAAACTCGACCCCAATGCAGACGTAGGCGATCCAGCGAGAATGGAGCTGAAAGTAGTAAACAAAAAAAGCGCTGTCGGAAAAGTCCTCAATGATACATCCAGCATAACAGCAATCTACAAAGAGAAAAGCATACAGGAAGCAACGCCGATGCAACGCCTACAAAGAAAAGCCAGCAAGATTCAGAGAGCGCGAGAATAAGTGATCTGCACGCGCTGGTTAAACGTCAGAACGAAAGAAGAGGTTCTGACGTCGCCTCTCGTCTCCCCCTTCTGCCCTCTAGATGTCTTGTCTCCTTCCTGCTTTTGTCCATACCGCCGACGCCTTCCTTTCCGCCTCCCCAGTTCCCTCTAAGAATCGCACTTCACCGCGATCTCCGAGCAAGTTGAAACTCGCGCTGCTGGTGCTTCAGAGGCCTCAGCTGCTCGGCGTTCTGGTGGTACGTGCGCTGCAGAGAAGGCCTGATTTAAACTGCTACCTTGACTCTATGAATGGCCTTCTTTCGGGATTGAAGCTATCTCGTTGCATGCTGCAGCGCCCCTCCCCCCTCCACCGTGCCTCTCTCTGTCTCCGTCTCCGTGCCTGCCCCTCTGTTTCCCTCCCGCGGGTACCACCCTTCGGTTGCCTCGCTAATGTTTCTTTGCCGCATGCCATCCTACGCATGCTTCTTCTCGGCCTGGCTCGCGTCAGTTTGCTCCTTCTCGACTGCCTGATCCTTCGTAGGACCTAGCCAGTAGCTTCCCAGCTCCTCCGGTTCCTTTAACATGGGCTTGTGTGGCGGTTGAACTCTGCCGCCCCTCGGACAAATGCGCTTCACCCTGCTGTACGGGGAGACTTTGGGGTTGCAGATGAACTCTATGACGCAGCCAAGCCAGGATTTGTGATGAGGAAGATCATAAAACTCCGAAGCGATTTTCCTTATCGTTGGCAATCGGTAGCCAGGGACTCTCGGGAAGTCGTGGTGCTCTATGTGATACCCAGCACAAAAGGTAATAAGATTCTCGGGCCCGTATGAGCTCCATGTCTCTTGAAGACCTTGCCCTCTAGGAAACTGGTAGTGCTCCGCGATGAGATGGCCGTTCAAGGGATGAATAGACATGGAGAAGAAGGTGCCGAGGACCAAATAGAGGAGCGCCTTAGGACCCCAGTAAAGGTAGACGTACATATCCCACAGCAGTATGGCGGCCCAGTTGAAGGCCTCCATTGGCACTATGGGCTTGGGATTCCGAATCATGGGGCGAAGGGAATACGTGAATGGCAGGAGCAACACAAACACCAGCTTTCCCAGCCAAGACCGGAACAACTTTGCTTCCAGCCTAGACGGGATATCTGGGTCAAGTTTGTCGGTTCCCATATAGACATGGTGGTCTAAATGGTAACGTAGGAACCCCATACCTGCGGGAACCCCCATAGAAAGGTTCGAGAAGACGACGTAGAGCTCGTGAAGCATCCTCCCGGGAAAGAGGGCACAGTGTGACGCTTCGTGCATCGAGAGGAACAGCACATGATTCAGGGTTCCACTGATGCAATACGTCAAGAAGATGACCCAAGGCCATGACAATTGCCACTGAGAAATCTTGTAGCAGAAGAATATATTCAACAAAGTGACGGCGATCGCATACGCGCCCGCATACAGATCGTACCCGTTGAGGGCCTCTATCTCCGGATATTTCGCCAATATCTGCCGGCGGCGCCGCGGGTGTGAAATACCCTGAGCTGTCCAATGAAAATCGTCGGTCTCAAAGTGATACCCCATTTCCCCTTCCGCTGATGCCTCCCGTGCTGCCGATGACCCTCCCAACGCTGCTGATCCTCCTGCACGCGTAGCGCTGGAAGCCAATTTTAATAAGCGATGAGAGGGTCCTTGCTCTGTGGAGTTAGAGGCACTGCAGCGTAACGAGTTACAAGGGGACCCCGGGGGGCAAGCCCTACAGAGGCCCTGGGAGGCCTCTTCTTCTGTCTGAAGAACCACCATGACACACGGATGCCCAAAAGATATCAGAAAAGAAGAGTAAGCAAGGCCAGAAAAATCGAAGGCAAAAGGATGAGCCGAGAGAAGAAAAAAATCCGAATTTGCCACTGCAAAGGAGGGCTGTTGCTAGTGTAGCGGCTGCTGCTGCAGTAGTCCGCCTGAGTGCTCTCTCCCTTGTGCGCACTTAATGGCTAGCTCAAATCCTTTTAGTCCATTTACACCCCATATAGCAGTGTAATCCCGCTTTGGTACTCGCTGGGACTGTTTAGCCCTCAATCTTCTGTGTGTCTAGCTCCTTGCTCTGTAGGGGCATTTAGGGATTCAGTGGACGACGTGAATGGTACAATCTTTGCCTTGCTACTGAGCTAAGCACACGGTGATTCATTTTGTCTCTGCGAGGCAGATATCCTTCAGAATGGGGGGAAATCCCGGTGGCCTGGGAGGGAGGCTAATTCCAAAACAAAGCACGACCAGTACACTTAAACTATGAATTCCAGCAACACGACCGCCGAAGGAGGGCTTCCTTCCTTCCTCACAGCTTGACGCTCTCCTTCAGCTCTGCATGTGGCCATGAACTGCAACCGCGTAACAGCCACGCGCACTTGAGCCGGTCCCTGAATATTTGATGAGAGTGCCCTACCCTGTTTTAGCTCCCTTTTTGTCTGTTCCAAGATGCTGAGGACTATTGTGATACTGTATTTACATCAGGCGTAGTGTTAATGTACCAGTAATACGGGAACACCACTCAGGTTTTGCACTGTAAATCGTTAATCAACGAAGATCTATTTTCCGCGGCGCACTATCTTATGCCTTTTGGACCACCCATGCGTAATGCGCACAAGGGAAGTCTTTTCGACTTCGTCAGGACCCAATGGGGCATAGTTGTAGCGCTCCATCTATGTTCTGCGTAACGAGACACCTGAATACGGATTCAATGCAGACTTGGTGCAAAATTATTGGGGGTCATTGTAAAAAGCACGCGTCTCTTTCTGCTACGCCCCTCGAAGTTCCCGCAAGGGGGAGAGGGGCAGGTAGGGTATGCGTAGCTGCATCCTCAAAGCACTCTAAGCATTTATCGGTGGCTACACATAGCTTCAAGAGCACACGCACAAGGCATTTCGTTACGTTATGTCGAGCTACTGTAGGGGACCCACCTGCACATGGACGTTTGTTTACCACACTAGTCATAAATAACTAAGAATTGGTGAGGAATTCCTTGTTTGTTTTCTCTATTAATATGCCATTCCTCTAGTAGCGTACACCAAGATACTACATATGCCTTGTGCCTGTGCTGTAGAAGCTATGTGTAACCAGTGGCGAATGCTTGGAGCGCTTAAAGGGTGCAGGCACGCACACCCTACCTGTCGATTTCCTCTCTTGTGCGAACTCCTACGGGCGACAGCATAAGAAGGCGGGAGATCTTTTGAGAAACTCTCAGCAACTTCCTACAACGCTTGTATTGTGCCTTGAGTTAAGCGTCTCCCTTCGGAGATCTTAGATGGAGGGTTACAGCTACTAGTACGCTGCTGTGAATACGAGATACGAACAGACAGAACACTTATGCATTCCCTTACTATTTCTTATGTAATATGTGAATACTGCGGCAGAAGATTTTTTGGTGTAGCTTATCCGGTTGTATGTTGCATCTAGACCTGTCTGCGTACCTATGTATATATATAGGCATAAGTATAAAGTGCAAAACGTCGAAACTCAGGGACTTGGCCAGACAGGGTACTTGGCTTCTTGTTTAACTAGATTGAAAGGCAAAAATAACTCGCATTTCTCAATTCTCGTGGCTCTTCTTTCTCTGTCTTTGCTAACTCTACACTTGTGTGGAAAAATTCACGAGGAACGGCCAGTGATTGTGCTCTTATTTGTAAATGGCGGACTGCATCGAGCCTGAGCACCGTCTGACTGCGAGGAACACCTCTAACGTGTTTATCGATTTAGAAACTAAGATACTTCCCTCCCAGGCTGTCTCGCTTTGTGCCAGCCACTTATTCACTTAGATAAACAATATGTCTTGCTTGATTCATTTGCTTGTCTGGGTACGAAATGCTAGGTATTCTTATGGGCGGGTGTCTCTATGCGTGCATATGCATGTATCCATGTACGTTGTATCTGTGTGGCATTCTAATGAGTGAGCTTGATCGAAGCTCTATGAGTGCACGAACGCAGTACCCTCGCCGTAATTGTTCTTCACTATGATACCTTCATCTCTCTTTGTGTTCAAAAAAGCTTTGGGTCTTCTTTGCACGGAATTTCCATGTCCTGTGCGTGAGATTTAGAAAGAAAGGTTCGGAAGTGCATGCCTTGGCTACCTAGTCTATCCGTTTTCGTTTGCGAGTGCATCTTCCCTCTTATCGACCATTGCCCAATAAAAGAGTCCTCTCATTCTTGCCTACTCTCTGATCAGCTTTCAGGAAGTTCATTAAATATTCCATCTTTAAATACCTAAGCAGTATATATTCAGTGGGCATTGCAAGGTTACTATTCGCTGTACTTTGTAGCATATGCCACTTTACTATTGCGTTGGGTGGCCTTTCTTGCAGACTTCCTATGGCAGATTGCTTCTGATCAAGGATGTCGAGTGAATGGTTAGGGCAATACGACTTCGGGCTCGGAGTCTCGATTGAATACAGCTTTCTACGTTAAACGAAGTAAAATAAGAAGTGAAGGAATTGTTTAAGAAAAATCAATTCCAAAAGCTTATTTTCTGCTTGTGGCAATGTTTTGCTGCATTTGGTGATCTTGTGGCAGGTACTCTTTTGTTCTGTCGGGGAGTGCTTACGGTACTGCTGCTGCAGATGCTGTCTCTTAGGTCTGAACGCATCCGCTACCATTTACCTGCATGAGCCCCACCTCTTTTGGGCCTTTGAGGTCTCCGAAGATAGCATGTGACTGCTTTTAGTGCAACCGCTGTAGTGAAACAGCATCCTTATTCGGCGTCTTCGAGGAGGTAAAGAAGAAGCTCATAAAGGCTTGCGACCACCCTTGGGTCTTGTGCTTTAACTTCTAGTTTTGCAGTTGCTCCAGAGACTGAGGGGCCCTTCCAGAACCTGACGATGCAGTTACAGTCTGATTCCATGTCGCCTATTGCTGCGAGCTCTCCTGCAGCAATCAGAGCACTGTCTGCCAGGCGGTGTTTTATGCCTTTAATGAGACATAATTTCCCGCCCAGGGAGACAATCTCCTCCAGGAAGGAGGGTCCACAGGAAGAGACCGATGGCGACAGCCGGACTGATGTCAACCTGGTATGCAACGAAGTGTCGTACCACAGCTGCAGGGCTGCAGCAGGCGACAAAGACAAGGGTTTGACGAACTGAGACAGAACAACAGGAAGAGCGAACACACTCCTGTCCTCTCGTCCGTCCGGCAACCCCACCTCCAGCACCACCTCGGGAACGACCAAAAATGGCTTCAAGACTGTCACCACAACAGTCTGGATCACTCTGGGGGGCCCCCTGGGGCCGCCCCCTGGGGCCCTCACAATGGGGGACACGGAGCACTGCAGGGCCTCATTCTCGAGATTTCGGATGCTGCTTCTCACGCAGTGGAATCCAGTGGTGGCTCCCACGCTTACTGGACTCTGCGGAAGCCCCTCACAGCCCCCCCGGGTGTCACCCAGAGGGGCCATCTTACAGATGATGCTCAGTTCAACTGAGGCGTGCAAGGTCCTGTTGATCGGTACGCTGGCTGTCCCGATGACACAGGAGACAGAGAGAACATCATTTTCGAAGAGCAGTCCTTGCTGCCGCAAACACAGCACCCTGAAACGCCCTGATGCCGAGTCTGCAGGACACGGATAGACGTCACGCACCCTCTCCGTGGGAGAACCAACTCCGCACGGCAGGAACGTCTCCCCCATGAGGAACCCTCCCGTGGGGGCCCCAAGAGAGCCCTTGCTGTACGGCGCATCTGCAGAACGGGAACGCTGAGGAGCTCCTTCTCGAGAACTCCAGGGGCTGCTGAGGCCTCTTGGGCGTGGTGGTAGGGTCTCTGTCTTGACTGGAGGCCTTAAGGCAACAGCAGTGCCTTCAGCTGTCTCCAAGGGACACCCTGCCAAGATCGGGGGCCTCCGTGGATCATAGGGGAAGCAAGGAGGCTGACGGGAGACCCCTGACATGTAGCGCACAATAGCTGGCGCTCAGAGTGTAACATGGAGGTTAAAAAAGCACCGGGAGGGGAAGGTACGCAGCGCAAAAACTGAAGAGCCACTGCTTGCCACTAGAATTCAGAATTTGAGATCTAAAGATCACCTTACCTTTTGGTGGGTCTGTGTTGGCCGCAATGTCCACCACAGAAGAGACAAAAGGGGGTCCCCCAGACACCGCTCTGAGGGCTTTGGCGGCTGCGTCATCGAAGCAGGCTCTTGCTAGTTGGGGTTCCGAGTTATTGCATTGGGTCTCTACTAAAACCTGCATACAGACCTCACGCAGCCTCCAAGGCCTGCATCCTTGCATTATACGGAGCCACTTGTCTTTCAACTCTGCAAGTGTCTCTCTCAGCTAGTACCTAAAGCTTTGCATCCCGACTCCGCCCCCCCTGACCCTGCCTAGTGCCTCACTGCTCTCCCTTGCGGCGGCAGCACGGCATTAAGCTCTTTCTTCTCCTCGAACAGTTTGGGCTGCACAGGGGTGACTGGATGCTTGTAGTAGAAGCGTGCTCCCTCGTGCATCCTAATGGTCTCCGGCGCTACTTTGCTCCTGTCTCCTAACTCGATGGGGGGTGCCTCATAAACCACAGTCCACCCCTCAGTCTCTTCATGTGCCGCGAATGGGCTTCCAGGGGCCCCCAAAGAGGCATCTGCCGCCGTCGGCGTTGAGGGGCGAGAAAGATCTGGGACGCGGGTGCATTCATAGATGCGGAGGAGGAGATACATTGGCTGGTTGCAAGTGTCCGCTATGATTTCCTTGAGCCTTTCCGTGTTGATGTTCTCCAGGCTTTGTAAAGTGTAATCCACTAGACTGTACCTCAGATGCTGCACTTCTGTTGCACTGGTCCTCAAGGAGAGGCAAGGCAGCATCTCTGCTAAGGCGCGTGCCTGCAGGCGCACATGATGTGTGTCTCTGCTGGTGCAGCAAAGGGTTTCAGTATCTCTGCTGCTGATCAGCACCTTCTCGAACTGGGGTGTGTGGGCAGCCACCTGCCTATACACCTGGGCCCTATAGGCCTCTCCTTTTCTGCTGTCTCTCCTACCGAAACGTGCTCTCTCCACCAAGCACACCCGGTGCTGCCCGTTTGCATGGCTCTCGGTAGGGGCGGGCAACCACTGCTCTCCTAAGAAGATAAACTTGGGCGCAAATGAATGCGCAGGAATGACGACTGTGTGCCTATCAAGCTTTATTATTGGCTGCGGCTCGACGATCTGCTCCTCCTCTATAACCATTGTGGGAGGGCCAGGAGGCCCTCCCGCACCACACGGGGAGCATGAGGAACCATAGGGGCCCTCACGGTGTGGACTGTTACGTCGGGAACAACACGGAGCACGTCCTTCCCCTTCCGCTTGTAGGGCAGGCGGAGGCAGCAGCATGTTGGGTTGACGCACCACAGTGCGCTCGGTAATCTTTAGGGGCCCTTCAGGCACTTCCACAACGGGAGGTGCAGGATCAGGCCCAGGTGCTCGGTGAGGTACTGCCTCATGCTCTAAGATGACCGGGGGAAACGCCGCTCCCTGAGGCTCCACTGCTATTGTCGTCGCTACGCCTACTGTGCTCGGTGCTGCTGCTGCTGTTAAAGGAGGCTGCAGCAGCATGTGTTGCTCCTGTACTAAAGGTTTGGCGCGAATGGCCTCCGTGACCACGTGCTGCGGCAGCACCAGCATTAGTAGCAGCACCCACGATGAACAGTGGAATACAGTTCTAGCAATAAGTGGGGTAGAAGCCAGGAAAGGAGGCATAGAAGCATCTAAAGGGCAATCCCAGGGGGCGGCCTAAGGAGCAGTGCATTGGGGCCCTGCAGCGGCAGTGGCCAAATAGGAGGCTACCTGTGTGCTGGGATGTATCTCTTCATCAACAAGAACGACGGAATGGTGACTCAGCTCGCGAGGAGGTCCTGGAGGAAGGTGCAAATGCTGTTTTTTCAATAATTTCTGCCGCTTTCGCTCTTCCTTGTGCCTGTTTTTTTCAGCAGTTCTGTCCTCTTTGTCAATTTTCCGCCGGAGTTTCTTCTGGGCCTTCCTCACCTTCTTTTCATCCTTCTTTGCCTGCCGCATCAGTCGCTTCTGCCTCTTCTTCTCCTCTCTGTATACCTTCCGATCTGTCCTACTCATGCAAGCCCCCTTGGAAGGATATGCTGGTGACGGAGGACCCCAAAAATGACATGGGGTCTTTTGGAACAAAGGAAGACTCCCGGCTTGAGCAGAAAAGGCGGCATCTTTTACCTTAGGAAGCTGCATGGGGGGGAGCTTTTCAGAGACCATGGGGCCGCATGCAGAGGCGCGCTCTGTTCTCGCACCACCGTAGGGTCTTTGGATCCGTCTCTCTCCTGCTGAGCCAAGAGGAGAGCTTGACGAAAGGCTGTCCCCCTGCGGAGCATCTTGAGCAGCCTCCTGCAGTATCCGGTGGGGTTGCCTCTGGGCTGAGGGAGAACTGGGAGCGGGGGCCCCGTGATGTGGAGTTTGTAGAAACATGCGGGAGTGGGGAGGAGGGTGGTAGGTAAAGGGGGGGGCACCGATAAAGACGTCTTCCTCCTGAAGAGATTTGTAGCGACGACACCCGGCAAAACCAGGAAAGCCCCCACGCGCGCGGGGGGCTGTAGAAAAGGGGAGGACCACATCTGTAACAAGCGGTAGAGGAACAGCAATGCGAGTGCGGGAAAGAATAAGGAAGGAGGAAGCGAGAAGGCAGCACAAGTAGGCTCTACAGGCAGCAGGGAAATAGCTAGTCGCACAGAAATACGAAGGGGGGCATTGGAAAACACGATTGCAGTAGCGGCAAATGAGACAAGCGTGTCTGTAGGGAGGCAGTAGGGGACAGAGATCGTGAGCTTTCTCTCAAGCAGACTGCTGCAACTGGGGAGAGAGACTTCGAAGGCTCCCATGCGTAGGGAAAAACGTAACTGAGTTCCGCCAGCCTACGGCTGAAGCGGAGTGAATGATGATCTTATTCCTATCCTATGAAGCTAGAACCTTTCTAAAAGCCTACATGAAGGAAGGAATGCCTATGTCATGGTTCGTGAGGAGTTGTCTGTTAACGGTACCTAGGTCTGGGTAGGTGTCTTGAGTTCTATCTGGGTATAGGTCGCCATGCACGAGCCAGAGTTCCGCAAGGAGGGCTGGTGGATTTGTTGTCACTTTTGGTTTGTGCTTTAGAGCTTGCTGCAAAGCGGTGGATGTGGCTTCTGTTGCAGTGAGATGCATCTGAAGCTCTTTTAGGCAATCACGCAAAGTCCCTTGGCACTCTAAACCGCCACCCTTCAATCTACTGAGAAGCAACTGCTTCTCTTCTTCGTAGTCCTCCAAGGACTGTTGTGCCCGCTGGTATTCTGTGCGCACAATCTCCACTTCTCTTAGGCCCCTCTTGACGTCACGGTCGGCTTTCCGCTTTCTCAGCAAACTGACGACGCACAGGACGACCAGCGAGAGCAAAGCCAGGAGAGCTACCCCCCAACCAATAAGCATAAAAAGAGTGAGATTGTCCATTGCCAGGAACCACTAGCAGCAAGCCTTTTTCTGGAAGTCATGAGGCAGGAAGCCCGCACAGGTCCTACACAAACCGTGATAGAGCCAGAGACGACGTTAGCCTTTCTCTCTAGAGACTAGATTCTACTCTAAGGCCTATGCTCCCTGCTTAGAAGGGCCGGAGAAAAGACGGGAGCTTGCGTTGGTAAACCACGGAAGATAAGGTCAGTGAGCCTTTAACCCCCCGAGCCGTAAGGATATTTGGAGATGCACACCGGTACACCGGCTTCTGAGGAGACAGCCCCCTTGAATGTAGCAAGGATTTCAGAGCTGAATACATTTGCACGCCATAGGGGAAGCGGGAAATGGAGGTAGCGGCAGCAGCATCACTCTCGGGGTCACCAGATCCGAAGGCTCATGGCTGAAGCTCCCAATCCCACTCCCTGGATCCTAAACCGTAGATCCCAAACCCTCCGTTCGGAGCTCTAGTCTATGTGAATGCTGAAAGCGTGTGCAAACCAATATTTTTTGCATGCATCGAGACAGCAGCGGCAGCAGCAGGGCCCCGCGACGAGGTCACCTTCCCTTCCCGCTTCCCTAAACGAAAGGCCCTACCTCTGCCCTGAAGCCTCGAACTTTCTACTGCACCCCTTAATGACGCTCGTAACAAGCTGCACACTCGAAATCCTGGAACGCTAGAGCATAAGCCCCCATCTGAACCAGCGGGCAGCGTCAGGCCCCAGCATCTGGTGTTGCACCCCGTAGACATCGTGGCGACCCTTAAGGAGATCGCCCCCTAAGCCATGTTCCCTAATGCGCATCTTTCGGAGTACGTGTAAAGCCGTAGGAGCACCATTCCAAGAGCATAAGCCAAGAAAAGGTCGTAACGGGGAATTCCGCGCAGGACTCCTCTGGCCCCCCGCCTCCTCAAGTCTGGCCAAACGGGGCCCTGTGCTCTACATGTTGCATGCGTATGCCTATAGCCTCAGCCAAAACACCACCTTGCACCACTAACGCGAAGCTCCCCAAATGCTAAATGCAGGATGGCATGGGAACTCCACTCCGTAGAGCGTACACGGCCGCCGAAAGATGCAGCCCCCCCCGACCATACATGTAGAAACCCTCCGCTACACTCCCAGATCCTGCACTGCAATCCCTTTGTGAATACACTAGTTGAACGCCGCTGCGAAGCCGGCACCTAAAGAGCTGCTGCAGCGTTCCTTGGGCTGGTGATCCTATTGTTTGCCAGTGTCACTACTCTCACATTTGGTACGCCTCCCGCCGCCCCCCTTCCCTGCAACTACCATTGTCGCACAGAAAATGGCAACAAGTTCGACGCGCGACTCTGTCTTAGGGGCTGGGGTTTCGTCATTACAGATGAGCCTATCGGGGGCATTGGCAAAGCTGCTGCGACACCAGCAGCCGCTCCTCTCGGAGCAGAAACACATGCAGTCCTCTACCCACAACTTTACGTCAGGCGGTTTCCCCAACCACTCCACACAGACTGCAGCTCCGAACCATTGATAACACCACCGGAGGCTCCCCCCGGAGGCCCCGCCCCTTGCTGCTGCTGCTGCTGCTGTGCATGCGACGCAACGGCTTGCGCCGCCACTGCTGCGGAGCCCTGAGGTTCTCCCACGGCTGCAACCTGGTTTCCCTTTGGTTGCTGTTGCTGCTGCTGTACAAGGTGTTGCTGCTGCTGCTGCGAGAGGTGCTGTTGCTGCGAGAGGTGCTGTTGATGCTGTTGCTGCTGTTGCTGCGAGAGGTGCTGCTGATGCTCTAGGTAGAGCTGCTGCATTTGCTGCTGCTGCACTTCCTGACTGACCTCTGCCTCCTTGTATCCCTGTTGCAGTGAACTGCGGATCTCCGACTCGGGGAGAAAACACGAAGCGGGCAAAAACCCCACAAACGGACTGCATGAGCATAAACAGATACAGCAGCAGCAAAATATACCGCAGATGCGGCAACCCGTCTGCACACTCGTCAAAAGCCGCACAAACAGTGGGAGACACCCTAGCAGCAGTAAACGCGGGGGAAAACAGGATAGTGGAGTGCAGCCGAGACGTGAACGCGCCAACAAAGCACGTTACAGCTGCCGTGCATGCCGAAAGCGGCTACAGCGGCTATTGCATCGTACATTTCTGTCCATGAGACTGGGTCGAACCAGATCCAGTGCGTTGTTTCCGCTTCTTCACCGCCTGCACCAGCACCAGCAGCAAGCACGAAGGCACAAGAGTGAGAGGTGGATCGATTGTCGTATCGATGCCCTGCTAACACGTGTTTCTCCCTCACCTGCTGCTTTAGTAGCCGCGTTGCTGCCAGCATCCACTCCCTCGCTACCGCTGTTTCCCTGCTGCTGTTGCTGCAGGGGATCCTCCCCATCCGGGAGCCGCTTTTGGATTGGGGGGCCCTCTCCAGGGGCCCCCGCGGATCTGAACCATTTGCGCCACTCGCGGTGGTATTTCCACTGTCTTCTGGTTAGCTCGGCTGCTGCATATCCCTGCAGCAGCAGCAGCAACGGCAGCAGCATCAGAGAGAGCCCTCGCTCCAGCAAGGCTAACTTGCAGCAGTGCGAAAAAAGCGCATGCGGCGTGAGAGCTGCTTTAAGGACCGTGCGGGAATCGCAAGGCTAACGTATTGGGCAGTACCTGAAGAAGGAGCCTTGGACTAGAGTAAAATATGTACAAGAGAGTTTTCAGCTCGAGGCGCTCCAAATTGCTGGCACGAAAAGGCACGGGGGCGGCAGTCACATAACACTGCGGCAACATATCCCTGCAGCAGCAGAGACAGCAGAGATGCCTCGGCAACGCACGACGCACAACTACAACTACAGCAACACAGACAGACAGAGAGACAAACAGACAGACAAACAGACAAACAGACAGACAGACACATGCACACACTCTCACCAGCAACAGATCGGCAAGAGCAACAGCGCCCGAAGCCGCAGCAGATCCAACGATATCACTGCAGTGCTTTTAACACCATCACCCCCAGAGGCAGACGCAGCAGCAACAAAATACACATAGGGAAGCAGCTCTTCCTCACTCGACTGTCTTGGTCACCGGGGTCTCGGAAATGGGAGATGTAAAAGCACCATAGAGGCACCTGTTAAGAAAACACACACCAAGACACAGCAGGTGGTTCCACCAGTCTACAACACGTCCTACAGCCCTACAAAAGACAGATCGCTAGATCGTTCAATATGCATACGAATGCATATGTATACATATGTATACTTGTCCACGCATGAAAACGACGTCATGTATGAATTAATTTTTGCCATTTATGCTGCTGGTTCTCCTGCTCTGCGTCTGTCTTCGTCTCTTTCTCTCTCGTTCTGTCTCGGTATCTCTTTCTATAGGTATATATATAAATGTGTGTACATGTAAATAAATGTACGTACATGTATATAAATGTATGTACATGTATACAAATGTATGTACATGTATACAAATGTGTGTATATGTATGCATGCATGTATAAACTAGGCCTGATGGGGCCCCCGCAGGGTGCTGCGTGTGTTGCTGCCGAAACACAGGGGGCCCCTTCGTTGGAAATTCTGTGCGACGCTCCCTGCAGCGACGGCGATGGCATGCCACAAGCAAGAGGGAGGCTCAGCGGTATATCTGTAGGAGGTGTTGTCGCATCCTGCCGCAAACAGCTCTCCGCAGCTGCATCGGACGGCCACATGCCGCAGCTAGATCTTCGTCTAGCGCCTCCCCTCTACAGCGTCAAGAGTTACGAACGGCTTACTCAGTCGAGTTCAGATTGTATCCAAGTGTAGTGAGATCCGTTCCAAGGGCCAAGACATTCAAGTCTACGTCTGTCGTCTTGATAACCTTCAGGATACCCAGCAAGCCGAAATGATTCCGATTGTGTTGCTTGGCGCGAGCCGTCGTTTCGAAGAGCAGCTCCTCCGCCGTCATTTCGCCTGCCTCTGCCGCTGCAGCAGCACATACAGCAGACGCGCCCGAGTTCGCCATCCCTGATGCTGCCAAAGACAACGCTCTTGAGGATAGGGGAGACACCGAAGAGGATCGTGTGTTCCCCCCCGTTCCCCCCCCTCCGGAGGCTGCAGCAGCACCCTGCGCCCTCCTGCTGCTACTGACGTTGCTGCTGCTGATGTTGCTGCTGCTACGGGGAGAGGATGACGTGTTGCTGCTGTTGCCAGCCGCTGGATTGCTGGTGCTGCTACTCCGAGCGCCGCGACAGGAGGCAGCAGCAGCGCTGTTTTCGCCTCCACCGCTGCCGCCGCCGCTGCTGCTGCTGCTGCCTACTCCAGAAGAGGAACTGCTGCCACTGCCTGCTGCAGCTGCAGCAGCAGCAGCAGACGTGCTGCTGCCTGCAGAGCGCCCGAAGGAACGGCCACCTCCTCTGCTGACCCCTCCTCCGCCCCCTCCACGTCCAGTTGACGATGACGCATTATTTGAGTGAGCCATGCTGCTGCTGCTGCTGTTGGTACTGCTGCTGCTACTGCTCCTCGTGTGTAGGCGGACCTCCTCCTACCACTTCGAGTCGTGTGTCTGCTGCGCCTCCGCGAGCTGCCCCCTCATATCTCATCTGGGATAGGGAAGGCGGTGGTCATCCTAAGACCACACACAGTGCCAACTGCCGCTTCCGTTCCTCGCTTCGCGCGATGGTCGCTGCCGCTGGTGCTGAGCCTGCAAGAGCTAGATACCGTGACAGCTCCTCGCGCTACCACGTGGGCTGCAGTCTGCCTAGGCAGGCGAGCACGCTCCAAGGCAAATGGCTCGAGAGGTTTGCGGGGCATTCAGACGCGTGAGAGGCAACAGCCTCCACGCTTCGCAGTCACGCGCTGCTGCAGGAGAAGCAGTAGCGGCAGCAGGCTGCTGAGGAACCCGTATGCGACGTGCGGCAAAGACGGGCACGAGGATGCCGAAGGAACGCCCCTCCACTAAAATAAATACATGCGGAAATAAGGCGGTACGGGTATACCACCGTTGCTGTATCCGCCGCTGCTGCGTTTGCAGCTGCTGCTGCTATTGCTGCTGCTGCTGCTCGGCAGCAGCAGCAGCGGCAGCGCCAACGGCTGCCGCTGCCGCTGTTGGAGCCGGCACCCTCCACGGAGGCAGCCAAAGCCCCCTTAGCCACCGCAAACGAACAATTCTTCTCTAAAGTCGTAGAAATTCTCCTCAGCAGGGAGTCGGGAGGACAGCCCGCAGAGACCTTTAGCCTCCGCCCGCCTGTACTGACCCCTCTCTCCAGAGCCACGACCACCCCACATCTAGTTAAGCGGATCCTACGTAGTCCAGCTAGGTGTATGCAGTGTACCTTTCACGCGTGCACCACGCTTTGAACGCCTTACGCCGGTAGCTGCTTCGTTTAGAGCCGCCCCTGCTGCTGACTCGCGAAGGCCCTTTAGACGACTCCCGTTGAGGTCACGTTGCCAGCGCCACGATGTGTGTTGTCTGTCGCTAATTACTTTCTGCGCAAGAAAGTAAGCGGCGAACGGGCACAGCAGTGCAGGTAGCGAGGCCATGACGCCCTTAGTGCTATCACAGAAAGAGTATCACGCCTATCGAACCCCCCAGTTTTCTTGCGCTCTCCCTCCGAGCGCTCGCTCACGTGTTGCTGCAGGTACAGCTGCCGTTGGGTGCATTGCATAGACAGGCAGGGAGCACGCTCACACATAGCACACCTGATTCCACCCGACACTGTACGAACGCGGTCCATTAGTTGGCTATTCGTACCGAGAGTGACAACGGAGCCGCCGCGCGGCGACCCTCTCCTGCGGTCCCTTGCATTGTGGCCTCGACAACTACAAGACTCCGTAGCCTTCAAGAGATGCAGAACGACAACTACAATACTACGTAGCTTTCAACACATGCAGAACGACAAGGATAATACTACGTAGCCTTCAACAGATGTAGAACGACAAGGATAATACTACGTAGCCTTCAGAGATGCAGAACGACAAGGATAATACTACGTAGCTTTCAACACATGCAGAACGACAACTACAATACTACGTAGCTTTCAACACATGTAGAACGACAAGGATAATACTACGTAGCTTTCAACACATGTAGAACGACAACTACAATACTACGTAGCTTTCAACACATGCAGAACGACAAGGATAATACTACGTAGCCTTCAAGGGATGCAGAACAACAAGGATAATACTACGTAGCCTTCAACAGATGCAGAACGACAACTACAATACTACGTAGCTTTCAACACATGCAGAACGACAAGGATAATACTACGTAGCCTTCAAGAGATGCAGAACGACTACTACAATACTACGTAGCCTTCAACAGATGTAGAACGACAAGGATAATACTACGTAGCCTTCAACAGATGCAGAACGACAACTACAATACTACGTAGCCTTCAACAGATGTAGAACGACAAGGATAATACTACGTAGCCTTCAAGAGATGCAGAACGACAACTACAATACTACGTAGCCTTCAAGAGATGCAGAACGACAAGGATAATACTACGTAGCCTTCAACAGATGTAGAACGACAAGGATAATACTACGTAGCCTTCAAGAGATGCAGAACGACAAGGATAATACTACGTAGCTTTCAACACATGTAGAACGACAAGGATAATACTACGTAGCTTTCAACACATGCAGAACGACAACTACAATACTACGTAGCTTTCAACACATGCAGAACCACAACACAACACCTTGCGTATTTATCCCCCTTCTCGCCCCCTCAACATCCATTCACCCGGGGTAACGTCTTTTCTGAACGTGCCCGTCTATCAGCGAATGTGTATACGAGCCTCTCCCCCGACACGCACGCAATGAGTACACCTGCCTGAGTGTAAGTATGTGCCACTTGATATATTTGACCCCCGGGTGTCGGTGTGCGCAGCCTCCAACGGCTCGAGTGCTAACACCGTCAGCAGGTAAAATGAAATTTTAGACTTCTGGAATGTTCTCTGTGCATCTTATGGGCGGATTTTTGAAGGCTCGCAAAGGCATCGCGCTGCTACATGGCGAGTACCCGACATACTAGGCGCCCGAACACTGGCGAATTGCAGGCTCCTCCACATGACGTCGGCGCCACCTCTAAATATATGTGGACTCTGCAGGCTGCCCAAGTGCAGCAGCAAACCTAGCGTTGCTAAATACTCTACAGCCAATGCGAAAGAGCCTGCAAGGCCCCCAGGCGGTGCAACAGCAGCCCACCTGCAGCACAACCAGCAGCCACTGCCAGCCACACTAAGTCCTTTCTGTGCGCCTGTACTTCGGAGCTGCGAGTTCTGTGGGCAGCAGCCGTCGTGTCGCATGCATTGTGGGGATGCTGCGTTCTGCTGCACTGGCAGGAGCCTCCCCTAGCTCCTCGGGAGCAGCAGCAGACGCGATACGTGTGCGCCATGGCGTATACGGGTAGCCCAGCTGTCTGATGCTCCTGCTGGTCGCCGTTCTCCTCGGTAAGAGAGGCTCGCAACGGCGCAGCGGAAGCGATGTGAATGGCAAGATGCTCCTCAAACGTGTCAACGTACTGCCGTGCCCACTGCAGCTGCTGTTGCAGCTGCAACAGCAGCGCCTTATCTTTTGGCTTTTCGCTGTCCAGACACTGGACCTCCAAGGTATCGCCTTGTGCAGAAGCTAGCGCTCCCTTCGCGTCTGGCTGCGAGGGCTCCGCAGTGCCTTCTTCAGAGACAGTCGCTGCCTCGTGTTGCCGCCTCTGCGGCTTAGGCAGCAGCAGCTGCTGCTGCTGCTTGCTCCTGCGAGACCAAGGCGCTGCCCCTTTGGGGAGCTGAAGCAGCACCGAGAGATGCGCGTACACCAGAACATCCGCAAAGAAGATTTCACGGCTGCTAACCAGGAGGTGTCTGCCCCTTTGGCAGCAGCAGAAAAGCCCCTTTTCTGCGCCTTTCCCCACCGGCGCTCCTGACTTTGCTGCTGGGAGAGTGTTCAGACCGCTCAAGGCTCTGATGGCTTGCAAGGCGTCGACGAGCTGTACGAGGACCTCCTTCAGCTCCAGCGACCCCAGCTGCTGCTGCAGCAGGTGCTGCCGCTGCTGCGCATGCACGCGAGCACCCACGTAGGAGGCTCCTCCATGGAGGAAGCAAGGGAGAGTATACTTGTAGAAGGCCGAAGGATGCATGTACAGCAAGTAAGAGACGGACCGAGAGAGAGGACCTCGTGTTACTGCCGCTAGGAGGTCGTCCAAACATTGCTGCTGGTGTCGCTGTGCTGCATTGGGGGTTGTAGTAGCCGAGCCGCTGCTGGCAGTGATGGAATCAGGCAAAGGACGCCTCACCGAGAGCAGCAACAAAAGCTCCTCGCCGCTAATAATGCCTCGGCCGAAGACGGCAGCGGGTAGCTGCTGCTTGCTGCTGCTCCAGAGCTCGCGCTGCAGCAGCACGCGCTGGCAAGTTACCGCTGCATACACACGGAATGCCAACAGGAGGGGGTCCAAAACCACCTCCTGCTCTTCCTCCTCCTTCTTGTTTGAGGAGACACTGCGGCTGCCGCGAGGACGACGCGAGCGAGGAGGATTCCCGCACGGAAAATAGTGAACTGTCAGCAGAGGAGGCTGCAACACGCCTCTCGATTCTGTTGAGGCTGCTGCATCCGACGCTGCAGATGCCATTGGGCTGCTGGTACGACTTCGCCGACCCCCGGGTGCTGCCGATGCGGAAATTCAAATTCGGCTCTGTAAAAACGCACCGAAAGCAGCAGCGAAGCACGTGCCGCCGTCTGCAGAGCCAAGCGTCGATTCAGGTGTATATTTCGTTGCAACTTCACCGGCAGGCTCTCCTGCGGCAGAGGACCGCCGTGGCTACGGCTTCCGCTTCGGGAGTGCTTCCGTGAGTGACTTTGCGCACGATGTGTGCGGACACCTGAGTTGAGTTGTTTCTTAAAGAAAGCATTTGGATTTGAAGAGAAACTTCAGAAACGGCCGCTGAGACTTTCACAAATGGTTCGGCAGCTTACTTACGAGCCAGCGTGCATGCAGCCCCCGTCGGAGTGCAACGGCTCTTCTGGAATGCCCATGTGTTTCAACACACCCGTTTACCATGGCGAATTCTGCGCCTTAATACGCAATTAAAAGCCAGGAAGTTGGCTTTGCTGGGTACAGCCGTCGAAAGCCCTGTCGCGTGCAGCTGCCGGCAAACAGCATCAGGAAGTTACTCCTAGCATTACCTTTCTTAGCCTCAGCCATTCCTTCTGAGGTGCCTCCTGTTTTAATTCAATGGCTCCTGTGTGTAGACGTGTATATGTGGGGGCTCACGTGTGTGTGCATGTACATGCATTTATGCACATACATATTGTGTGTGTATGTATGTGTGTTTGTACAAGTGTATGTGTGTTTGTACAAGTGTATGTGTGTTTGTACAAGTGTATGTGTGCCTGTGTGTGTGTGTGTGTGCATATACATATATACATACGTGTGTTTGTACATGAATGTCTGTTATGCTGCTTTATTGTGCACTCCAGCCGCCCCCCTCTGTCACCGTTTCTGACGCGTCTAGCTGTGGCTGTCCACGAACTACTGACTTATGAATGTCGACTATTTCAAGAACTGCTTCCATGAATGTGGCAGCAGCAGAACGCATCCCCCCAGAAGCCCCTACTAGGGCTTGAGGGTACTCCCTTAGCAGCTGCTGCAAGAGCGATTGCCGACTTAAAACAACGCGACAGCAGTTCTTGCTGCGGTTAGCCACAGCAAGGCTTCTGCCTCCGCAGTGTCATGCTCACCATACACAAATCCAAAATGCTGCTGCTGCACGCGCACCTCTATGGAGCTGGCCTCCCATGCCTGTCTGACTGCAGTTGCCACTGCAGCTACAGCGCTGGTGCCGGCAGCTTCTGCTGCGTCGGTGTCGCGCGATACGAGTCTTCCGGAAGAGAGACCTTCACATGCATGGCTGCTGGCAGAAGCAGAGCAAGACGCAGCAACACTTGTGGGTTGCTGCGGCTGCTGGAATGCTGTGCCGTAGAGCAACTCGTCAGCAATGAGAACGGATCGCAGCTGACCTGCTGCAGCCTGGAGCGCAACCAGCTGCAGGGGTGTAAGCGAATGAAAAGCCTCGCGTAGGCGCTGCGTGAGTCAGAGCGTAGCAGAGCACAAGCAGTAGAATTGAGAGCAGAAAGTCACGTGCAACGAGCACGCGGGCACTGCCTTCCCCTTGAATGCGAGAGGCTGTGACTGTGTATCTAGGATGCGGCATTAGAACCTGCGTTTGAGACTTTGGAGGAGATCGCACAGTCCTATAAAGGGAGCAATGTTTCTCAAGGCGGGAACGCCTTCAAGCCACCACCAACAGGAGCGCCTAGCGTTCCCCCACATAGCGCATGCATGCATGCATGCATGCATGTACCTCTAAAGTCTGAAGGCTCTGAGTGGCCGTCCGAATGCCTTGACTTATCTCCAAAGAAACACCGTGCCGCTTGCTGAACGCAGCAACCAGAGGCGGTAGGAGCAGCTGCTCTTGCAGCAAAACTGCAGCGCGAAGCTCCCAGTTTCCGCATCGCTGCTGCAAAAAGGCGCCAGTGCCATCGCCACTGACCGCTGCCACTGCCGCCGCTGCTGCCGCTGCATCCTGCTGCATCAATGCCTCAGGGGCGAGAGGTTCTTCGCGGCAAAGGGCAGTATCTGACTCGACAAACTGAAGCAGTTCCTCAATCAAGCGCTCGCGTAAAGAGAGTTGCTGTTGTTGTTGCTGTTGTTGTTGCTGTTGTTGTTGCTGTTGTTGTTGCCGTTGTTGTTGCTGTTGTTGTTGCAACAGTTGCAGGGAGACATCCTGAGCGAATGCCAGAAGGCCTGTAAGGGGACGTCGGAGAAGATGCTGCGGCACATGCCGCTGCTGCTGCTGCTGCGCCTGCTGCACCTGATGCTGCACACGCAGCGCCTCTGCTGCAACAGCGGCAGCGGCAGCTCGAGACGGCAGGAGGAGCTCCTGGCCTTCCGCCGTTCGAACGGGAGCGTCTCCCACCTCGACTACATATATACCGGTGCTCTGAGGATTCTTCGAAACGCTGTTTCCTAGAAAAGCTGCGGCAGAAGCAGCAACGGCCCCTGCTCTGCTGCTGCAATGCGCTGCAGACACAGGCTTGATGGCGACTGCACCCTTCGTGGGGGAAGCGGCAGCCAAAGCCGCCCCAGCTCCCGCGGTAGAAGGTGGGGTTGTTGTGCCGTAGGAGGCCCTGCAGCTGTTAGTCCACGCAGGAGGAGGTCTAGTCCAGCGCGCGATAGCAGCAACAACTGGGAAGACGCCGGCTGAGGTGCTGCCGCGAGCAGCCGCAGCAAAAAGGGCGCTCATATCGATTCGCCGAGGAGGCAGTCGGAACAGAAAGAATCCTCGGCGCACAGAGAGCTCTCAGGAGGGGTCTCAGCTTCGAGCCTGTGGCTGTTGCTGCATGCATGCATGCAGGCGCGCCTGCATGCATGCATGCAGCAACAGCCACAGTCCCACACACACCACGACGGCGGCGAGTACTCAAGCTTTGCGTAGTCCACCCTCTATTTTGCCTCCACAAATTCATCAGTGGCATTCAACTGAGCAGTGGCAACGGCAGGAAACGCGCCGCTTGCAGTGCAGCCACCCCATGCATGCGGCTGCCCAAACGTACAGGCAGCTGCAACGCCAACCTGCACCGCAGCCGCAGCATCGAAGGCAGCAGCAGTAGCAGCAATTTAAGAGGGAGCTGCGAGGCAGAAAAGCCTAGACTACACCACAGCGACATGAACTCCAGCAACCACCGCAGCGAAATAACCACAAGACCAACAGTCTTCTTGGCGACCCCAACCTTTGCAACTCTCTGCCCCATCATCCCAGCGGCAGCAACAACAGTATTTTTTTCAGCCGTTAAATCGCTTTCTCTGGCTTCCCTGTGGCTAGCTGTGCCTAGCAGACACCGCAGGAGCTGCTGCGGAAACTGAAGCACCCTGGCGCTAGCACGCAGGGGTCTAGAGGCATCGTAATTTGCCTCGAAAGGAGCTAACTGCGGCGAAACGCGGCGAGCAGCTCCGCTCCGTACCAAACGCAACTGAGTCCCTTCTCAGCCCCCTGTAGCAACAGCAGCAACAGCGGCGGCAGCACCAGCTGCTGCTGCTGCAATCCGCTGCTTTACAACTTGCCGCCACAATGCATGCGGGAACTGTATCCTCCAGAGATGCATTTCCGCGCTCTTCTTTCTCGCTGCCTCATGGGCCTGCGGCAGCAGTCGCCGCAGCAGTGCTAGCTGCAGATGCGAGCAGTGGCAGCAGTTGCAGCAAGACCAACCCGTCTGCCTCAGCGGCAGCGCGAGCAGCAGCGGCTGTTCCCCGCTACTTGCGAACGCCTTTCGCCTTCGAGTATCAGCTGCAGCAACAGCAGGAGCAGCAGCAGCAGCTGCTGCTGCAGCAGGGCGTCTTGGGATCCGACTCAGTGGCTGCTGCAGCTCGCGGACGCCACAGCGTTGTCTGCCGCCATTGGTGGCGAGGCGCTTGCATGCGTGGAGCTGCATGCGACTTCTTGCATCGTGTCGTGTACTTCCGCATGCCCAAGTGCCGCGTGGATGGCGTGTGCTTGGACTCTGCCAGGTCCAGTCGCTGCTATTGCTGCTGTCGTTTTGCTGCTGCCGCTATTCTTGTTCTTGTTTTGCAGCTATTCTTGTTGTTGTTTTGCTGCTACTCTTGTTGTTTTGCTGCTGCTGCTATTGTTTTGCTGCTGCTGCTATTCTTGTTGTTTTGCTGCTGCTGCTATTCTTGTTGTTTTGCTGCTACTGTTGTTGTTTTGCTGCTACTCTTGTTGTTTTGCTGCTGCTGCTATTGTTTTGCTGCTGCTGCTATTCTTGTTGTTTTGCTGCTACTGTTGTTGTTTTGCTGCTGCTGCTATTGTTGTTTTGCTGCTGCTGCTATTGTTTTGCTGCTGCTGCTATTCTTGTTGTTGTTTTGCTGCTATTCTTGTTGTTTTGCTGCTGCTGCTATTCTTGTTGTTTTGCTGCTATTCTTGTTGTTTTGCTGCTATTCTTGTTGTTTTGCTGCTGCTACTATTCTTGTTGTTTTGCTGCTGCTGCTATTGTTTTGCTGCTGCTGCTATTGTTGTTGTTTTGCTGCTGCTGCTATTCTTGTTGTTTTGCTGCTATCCTTGTTGTTTTGCTGCTGCTGCGCGTGAAAGAGGCTGTGTTCCTCTTTCTGTGCGTCTTTTCGCGTGCTTTCGTGGCAGGAAACTGTGCGAAAGGCGATGAAGTCGGAAAGCGCTGTCTGGGGTGTCTTTGTTGGTGCACCTGCAGCCTTTTCTTGGGTTTTCGGTAGAGTCTGGCAAGCCTTCTGCAGTGTGGGGTGCTCTTCTTGCTGTGCCGCTGCTGCTGCTGCAGGGGCTGTTGTGTGTATCGGCATGAGCAGCAGAATGAGACGGTGGAAGATCTCATCGGCTCAGACATCTGCCGGGGGGTGTGCAGCAGCGGCAGCAGCAATTACGCTCAGCAACAGCAGCAGCAGCAGCAGCAGGAGTGCCTTCACTACTTCTTCGGCTTTTGCAAGCAAGGTCCTCGCTGTAGGAAGAAGCACACGCAACTGAGCAGAGCGCAAATGCCGCCAGTTGCACCCAATTGGTACTTAGAGGCTGTCGTTGCGAACTTCAAGGTACTGCTAATCACCGACGGCGTAAGGCCAAGTGTACAGGCGATGAGGTTTCGCAGCCATACTGCTTTCTCACACGTAGGGAGGCGGTCGCCATAATTATGTGTGTATGTGTATACATATGTGTGAATGTGTGTGCATGACTGTGTATGTATGTATGCATGTGTATGGACATGCGTGTACGTATGTGTGTGTATGTATGTGTACGTGTGTATGTTCGTCTATGTATATGTATGTATGTATGTGTATCTATTATGTGTATGGGTGTACGTAGGTATGTATGTATGTATGTAGGTGCATGTATGTATGTGTACGTATATATGTGTACCTACGTGTACGGATGTACGTGTCTACATGTATGTAGGCGTATGTACGTGTCTGTATGTGTATGTGAACATACATGTGTGTACATGTGTACCTATGAGTGTCGGTGTGTGTGTTTTCGTGTGCTGCAGGAGGTTTTTCCGGAGACGATTGACTCTGCGACGCAGGCTGCGTTGGATCGCGTGGCTGTGCAAATCCGGCAGCTGCAGCAGCGGGGGCAGCAGCAGCAGCAGCAGAACTCCCCCCGTAACGGCGACTATTCGGAGAGCAGCGGCAGCCGTATGAGCGGCAGCGCAGCTGCTGGCATTGCTGGCAGCAGCACTTCCGCAGCTGCTGGCAGCAGCGGGGGAGGCGGGAGCGGGAGCTCCTCTGGCGAGGGGCTATACGTGCCGTTGTTGGTAGATGCGTGGGGTGTTCCTGCGCCTCTCTCCAGCAGCAAGCGCTTCTTTGTGATCAAGTGCAGCAGAATGGCGAATATTTACTTATCCATTCACAAGGGCTGCTGGGCAACAAGCCGGTGCAATACGCGCAAGCTGTCGGAGGCTTTTGCCGCAACGAATCATGTGCTGCTGCTTTTTTCGGCGAATGAAAGCGGCGGATTTCAAGGCTACGCTCGCATGATGACGCCGCCTCTGCCTCACCTTTTTCCAGGTTAGAAGTAATGGCTTGCGCGAGCCAGTAGGCCGGCATTCCCCTTGCAAGCGGCAACTCGAATCACCTCCGCCTGCCTCCATTTTTTCTCCCTTGCAGGTGCCTCTCCGTTGCGTTGCTTTTCCGATCTATGGGCATCGCTTTTACCTTGTCTCGCTCTGTGTGTGTATCCTCCTCTACTCCTCTATAAAGACGCTCATCCGGGTGCACGTTGGACTCTGTCTGCGTCCTCTCAAGACGTATGACCAGCGGCTTCTCTCTTTCTGCTGCTCCTCTTTTTGCGGCTGTCTGTTCGTCTGATTTCCTATGGCGGGGGCTGCCAAGTTCGGCGCTTTCCTGTCTGTTCCGCACGTCTAAGCTGTGTCTGAACGGACTGTCTTTTTCTCTCGTCTTTGCGTTGCCTCCTTTCCCTCCTCCGCATCCCCATCTCTCCGCGCATGTTTCTTCCTCGCCTCCTCTCGCGAGCAGCCCTCTCGCCTCCCTCGCGCTCTCACCCCGTCTTTGTCTCCATGGCTCTCCCCGTCGCTTCTGTCATGCGCCATGGCGTCTCTCCATTCCTGCTCGCCTGCCCGTGGATGGTCACGCTGCTGTTGCCGCTCTGCCTCTGCCGCTGTGCTATCCCGCGTAGGACTGTGGGGCCCTGTCCAGCTAAAACTGGGAGCCAACTTTAGAGTCTGCTGGCTAAAGCAGTGTAAACTGGACTTTGAAGAACTGGGACGAATGTCGAATCCGTGGAATGACGATCTCCCCCTAAAGAAGAGCCGAGACGGAACTGTCAGCCCGCATATGCCTCGCTTGCGCACACACACACACATACATATACATATATATATACATATATACATATATATATACATAGATATATACATATACATACATACACACACGCACATACATACATATACATAAATACATATACACCCGTGGAAGGGGAACCCGGACAAGGCACACTGAGGCACTGCTAGACAGATAGCGGCAACACGGGAGAGATGATAGGATGACGCAGAGAGGGCGGCCTCTAAGAAACGGAGGTGCCGCGGATGGAAGGGCTAGCGTCTTAAAGGCTGTAGCATGCACGATTGGAGAGATGTGGAGGTGGAGGCAATTGCAGAGTGCCACGAACGGCGGCAGCGTGAAAGACAGAGGCTGAACGCAAGGGTGTTTTGTCGGGGAGCAACGGGGGGGTAAGGGGAGGAAGGCGTAGGTGGGTATAGCGAAAAGGCGAGAGGCGGGGGGAACGAAAAGGAACTACTTCGAGTGCAGAAAACAGGTGGTACAGCTAAGCAAATGCCAGACGGCAAAAGCAGAGCCAAACAATAGAGCAGGACAGGGGGAGGGGGGGAAGGGGCGACCATATAGGCTTCTGGTGATGCGTGTACTGCTGCTTTACGGGTGTTGTTGCAGGAACTACCTCCTGCACTGGGAGCGCTCTTGTGCGCAAAGATGCATGCAAAGCCAACTGAGACTCTCCTTGACGGTCCGGAAAACTTGATCAGATCCATAATTCAAGCGTGCTAAGTCACGGCTCTGCGGGGAAGCGGAGGGGGAGGGAAGGAGCTCATAAATCGTGTAAAAACCCCTCTTCTTTTCCTGCGAATCAAGGAGCAGCAACATGAGCAGTGCTCTGTGCGGTGGTGTCTCTTTGCTCAGGTACCGTCGTTGAGGGTCATGGAGCACCTATCGATCACCAGACGTTTTTCAGGCAGCTAAAGGCGAGGGGGGAGCTTGAGGACGAACCCGCAGGGCAGGGAACGAATCCTGGTCATCAGGGAGGCGCCAAGCAGCAGTCTAGACACCTACAGCAAGAATCACACAGAGCTATGTGGCACCAGCAGCAAGACTGGCAACAGCCGCCGCAGCACGAATCGCAGCATGGGGGCACACTTGTGTGGGAGATGCAGCAACAGCAGCAGGGCTTTTCTCACTGACGTCGGTGCGCCCACAGCACAAACGAGAGCTGGAGGAGCACCCGCTGCCCTCTTGTACACTCTTCTACTGATACACCGTAGGGATAACGGGAGTAGAGGCGGCTTCTGCTGCATATTCTTGATGGCCCTTGAGATGGGTTAAGAGACTGCCCGCTCAGGGGTGTCAGTACAGAACAGGCACTGGGCTGCAGCACTCGATCGACGTATATAAGCGAAAGGAGACATTAAAGGCGATAGGGCAAATACTGGCAGACAAAAGATTATAAGGAAGGAAAGTGCGGAGGGTTGCAAAGGGGAAGGGGAATGCGATACGAAAGGCGGGAGCAAAAGAGGCACACGGCCATGCACCACCAGGCATTTAAGAGGATCAGAACAGCACTGAGGTGATGAGATATGTATATACATATATGAATACATTTATATGTATACTAGGCAGAGAAGCAAATACGGAGTAAGAACGATACAGAGAGTCACGAATGTATATACAAAAAGGAACCATGGCCGATCGCGATGACGCCTGCAGCAGCAGCAGTGCCCCGTTATACCACAAGCAGTAGCTAAAGTAATAAATGAGTGGTGAGACACGTGCAATCCATGTAGCATGGGCTAGCTTTTTGTGGCTATGCACGGAGCCCCCTTACCTGACTAAATGACTGGCGAGCGCGAAACACGCTAAGGCTGAAAAAGCACTCTCTTTGTGAATTTTAGGCGCCTGCCTGCAAGTTAAGGGTGGTGCGTCGCTAAGCTTTTCCCAAGAGGCTAACGTCCATCTCATTTTCTTGCTCTAGCCCATACAATTGGCTGATATGCATGATTGATGGCTCCCCTTTTCCTTCTATGTCCCGTCTATCCTCGTACTTACGCCTGTGTATCTCCTTCCCCCTCTTTTTAGTCGTCTCTCCGTGCTTCTCAGCGTCCTCACTTTTCCCTCTCCCTTTTGGTTCCCTCTCTGTCTGCGCCTCTCGAGTTCCTGGCCCACTCTGTGTGTGTAGGTCTGCATCTTACGTCCTGGCATCTTCTTCACTGGTCACTTCCTTTGCCCCTACTACCTGTGTTTTTCATATTCATATCATGTGTGCTGCACGGCGGTGCTTGCGTTAAGGGTGACCCTCGAACTGAGGCCTCGCACAGCCGCTGCGTAGCAGCTGCGAGTCACGAACTGCAGCCACTAGCTATCCACGATGTTCTAGGGCCAAAGATGGCCTCTAAGCGACCCTCCCTGTAGACATGATGGGTGGTGTGATTTCCTTAAGCTCCACGAATGCCTCTCTTGCACTAGCCATGAATGCATACCATCATGTGGTCCTGCCTTTTGTGCTACGGGCTGGGATAGTCGCGAGCTCGAGATGGCCAGAATAACGGGTCAAGTTACGCGTGTACGCGCCCAGATATGCAATTTTCAAAGCATGGTTAAGTATTGACTAGCTGGCTTAGCTGCCCGTATAATCTATTTTGTTGCCGACTGGAGTTAGCGGGGTTGGTACATGGGGAATGGATACTGTGTGGTTGTGAGCGAAGCTGCTGTGCGCAGCTGCGGGTGAAGTCCTGGGTAGCTTAGAGGGTGGAGCAATGTGAAGCCCAATAGTGAAGTCTCATTTGTCCGGAGTTCTGTGGTGCACCTAGCTAGGCTACATTTATGCGCTGCCTACTACGCTAGTCATCTATGACGAAGCATTCGTAAAGAATTGAAAGTTTGACTTGACAGATTGTATATCTTGTTGGTTGCAGTGTGGAGCTATTCCGATGCGATAAGAATATATGAGGTGTACCTGTGCGGCAGCTATTTTCTGCAATGAGTTGTAAATGCTCGGAGTGTTTGGACGGTGCAGCAACGCGCATCCTAGCCGTCGTTATGTGCACCTGCTGGGGCCCTGAGGGGCGAGATCATGCAAAGAAAGCAGCTCTTTTCAAGCATACATTACAGCTGATCAACTTTGTATTGAGACTGCACTAAAGTGTCCCTGTATGGAAACACCTAGCGGGCGCTATTGTGGTGCTCCAACACTACACTGGCGCCTCCAGCTGCTTTCTTCATAGTTGCAGCGCGCTTTAAGCACTGTTACATCTGCACTAACGGCCTTCGAGAAGTTGAAGCATTCCTAGTTGCTGAGTTGTTTGATTGCCTATTCCACTAGCTTAGACGGATAGTGCATGCCTAGAATAGTGGTGGGGAAGAATTTTATTCAAGGATTTGTGTATGATTGCGTGCTGTCCCCCGTCGCTGAGCTTAACAACGAATTTTAGTATAGCTCTAGGTAGGTTTGAAACGTAAGCATAGCAAAAAACGTACTCTTTAGCATGCAGCCGCACTGGTCCTCAATATGCCTATCGGGAAGCTATTATCCAGAGTGGCCTGCTAACCCCAGAGACTCCGACTTCGCGTGCAGATAGCAGTGCACACAAAGATTATCTTGAAGGATCGTTCAATCTTTAATTGACGGATCCAGATAGAGTTGGCTTTTCTTTCAAGGCGCTTATACGTATCAAGTAACGACAACGCTTGAATTCGATGTTACCATTTGGCTTACAGGCGTGCTACAGTGGGCCCCGTGGGCATGTAAACGTGGAAACCCAGGTTCATTTCAAATGCATCTAAACAGAATACATGTATTGAATCTCAGAAAAAGAAACAGAGTGACTCATTTTAAGAAACAACCGAAAAGAACTCTTGGGAAGCTTGAGTAAAGTGGCCATGGAGTTTGGGATCTCAACACACGCGCATTCAGCCGTCATCGGATACTTCTGCTATTCCATATTTTTTAGGAGCCTCCACTCGGCATCCCAACGTATCCGTATGCGCTATTGCATGAACGGTGTATCGCTGTGGGTTCGTATCCGTGGAGGGAGGCGCCAGGTTTGCAAAGGAGCTACCTGGCGTAGAGCAGTGGCGCTTGTTCGGGGAACAGCCGGGCCTCGTCTTTCCATGATCCGTCGGGCACTATATCCTGCCAGGACGAGATTTTTAGACGAGAAACGCTCACCACAGATACGTCCCGCTATAGAGAAGTATGCGCTATTATGCCGAGGCTTCCAGCAGCTGAAGCAGCGCGATCCTCTTAAACACCGCTTTTCGCAAACCCTTCTGGTTAATCAAAGGAATGAGACAATATGACTATGGACTGTATCGCTGCAGTGCCGTAGGTGAGCGACCAGGACACCTTCTGTATCATTGTCCACAAACTCATCAAACGTACCCATTTAATTCCTTGCTCCAACTCTATTGCGGCTGAGGAAGTTTATGAATCATTCTTGACTCATATCTGGACACCTCGCAAAATCCCCAAGTTTATCATTAGTATTGAGCTCGGAAGTTGAACAGTGACTTCTAAAGTGTCTTTATGACTCCCCTAATCATTGATCATAATAATGACTATTGAGAACCACCTGGGGCTGATAGGCAATCGCACTATGGCACACCCCCTCTCCTGCACTATTTGCGACTCTTAACTTACTGGAATTCCACCTGACTTGAAACTCCTCCTTGAGCTTAGGGGATATGTAGTGCAGCAGTACCCTCGCCTACCTGCTGCACTCCGCATCCCTGGTTGGCACTGAGGAGGCTTCCTTGGATCGGGGCCTACACCTGGTCAGCAGCCACCGCTAGCCGCTGAGGAAGTTAGTAATGTGGTGGTCAATGCATATGAATGTTTGCGCAAACCTCAGGAGAGACACGACGCGAATGTAGTGCTCCATGTACTCTCCCCGCACGGAGACACTTCACTCCTAAAAACAATGTGCTGAGTGTTTCGCAATCGAGTTTCCTCCATGCCCTGCCCCTCAAATTTCGGGACGTGAGGAGGAGGACAGGTAGGATTGGCGGGCGTATCTGCACCATCTGAACAGTCAGAGTATTCACAGCTAGTAGCACATTGCATCTAGCGCTCAAACACACCATACATAATTTTTTTCAAGATTGTGATTAAAAGTCTTCAGTTTTAAAAATCTTTAAGAGCATACAAGCCACTTACCCTATTCTTTCTATTTCTTGATTAAATATTGCTAGTTTCGTTGGAGGTATTCAATGTGCAGCCAAGCTTACTACAATAATTGTCAGTGTAGCGTAGTCCGCCATAAAGGCACATAGATGAGGGATGAACCGCCATTGAATAGACACTTAATAGTTTTTAAAAATGTCTTGATACCATTTTAGGGCCTTTTGGTGACCGTAGTAGCAGCACTACAACAGGCGCGTTGCAAGGATCTCGGCAGAAAGCAGTGGGCCCTGTGTGGAATGTGCGGAGTGCTCTCCTGCCCACGCATCAGAATGCCGACTTCTGGGGGTGGGAAACATGAGGCAAAGAAGTGAAGCCACTCTGCCACTCCTGTGTCATATAAAATTGGGCATACTAATTCAAAGACCTGCGGTATGAATGCTGTACACGTGGGTGGCAGCCTGGAGCACATTCCAGTTAAGCTTTAGACGAATTTCAATGGCATATGCACAAAAGTAACTACTTCGATCGAAGGCAGAAAAAGTGTAGAAAGAGTAGAAATATATTGAAGCTTTAAGGTTTGGGGATATATGGTGTGGTGATTATTTAACTTACGCGAAGTGCGTAGCTGAGCGTTTTTTTGGCAAAGTTTCGAGACTTTGGGATTGGGACTATGTGTCTCAAGGCTTCGGGTTAAACGTTTAGCGGTACACAGCAAAGCGTAAGGCTGAAGAATAAATGTATAAAGGCCAAAGCTTTTGCACTTAAGGTTAAGCGGTTCGCTTGTGGGGTTTGGATACAGCGCACAGGGAACTGCGGAGCATTGCGGTTCCCCTGCCTGACCTCCCTTCTAAGTAACGTTGATTTTCCTTTGCACAGACTTTTATGCATGCCATACTTGTTTTTTCGCCTCTGGGCTTGAGAATGGGATTTTGGCTTTGTATCTGGGAGTTATTGCGAGCAGAAGGGACATTCGATGCTGCACCATTCCATGAACGGTCTTCTTTCTTGCCTCCTGACCGGTCGGATTTATCGTAATTCACGATCCATAGTCTACATCATAACCCACAAGTGTGTATTTTATTTATTTATTGGATTTGTTCATCCTATTGCAGCCAGGAAGGCGAGAATCCCTTGATTCCCTGGGTGCGAGGCATCTTCGGGTGCTTAGAATGCATGGTTGCGACGAATATGGCAAAGGACATGGAGTCCACGGTGACTGAGACTGTGCATGATGGTTGGGAACTAGATGAGAGCAGCAGCAGCAGCAGCAGCAGCAGCTACTCCGATGATATCATTTCCCTCACTCTGTCAGGGGAAGAACTCGCACAGATTCCCAAACACGATCCTTTGGAGTATGTTTTGTTACTTCCAAGAGTCCATGGTTCTAGGGTGGCCCCACTTGCAGCTGATTCACTGCCAGCGGCGAAACCCTACAAGTCTGGCAGATACCTTCTGCAGGCGTTTGTTGTAGGCTTCATGATGCACCTGCTGCTGTCCTCTCTGCTCCCCGACTTTACAATTTTCAAAAGACCTTCCCATTCCAAGAAGCCTTTTGTGGAGCTAGACCACCAGGTGCAGCAAGCCGAGCAGCTGATAGAGCAGCAGCAGAGGCATTCGAATTCCAAGGACCCTGAGCTTCTGTACAATTTCCTGGTGGCACACCTAGAGTCTGACTCAGCAGAATGGCGAGTTGCGTGCGACTCAGTGTACTCTATATTAGGATATCTGCCTTGGGGCCCAAGGGATCCCAAATGGAGGATCCACAAGGATGCGGTGTTGGAGACGAGGGAGGGAAACTACCAAGTTGTGGGACAGCTAAAAAGGGCACTAGACAATATGAAGAAAGCAACCAAAAAGCTTGGCAGTATAAAGAGGCTGTGTGATGACACTCTGAACTTGGGGGGGCCCCTGTTGAAAGTTCCGTCAGGAGACGCCATTAGCAGAGACATGCTGCACTACTTGGACCGGGCCCATGCCGCACAAAAATACCTCGTTTCGTTTGTTGAGGGTATATTGGATCGGCACGAGGCCTTTGACGAGAAATATACCAGCGATGCGCCAGATGTTGCCTTCAGCAATCTAAGTGTAGCGGCATATCAGGAGGCTTCCCACCAAGCCCGAAGTCTGCTCCCTTCCTTGCCTCTCGAGCTGCGAAATATCACTCTCTTCAGCACAGCATTAGACACGTTCATGGCTGAGATTCAGCAAAAACACAGGGAAGGAGTTCCGCTTGGAGGCCCTCCAGCAAAGCGAGCAGTACCAGAACCCCCGGGTGGAATCGACATTGCCTCGCTCAGCCCGCGGTCGAAGGTGAAAATTCGCTTACCGGTAGAGATCTTGCGGCCACCACAAAAGTGAAAATGGATAACTGAACAGGCGTGTAGAGCTAAAAAAGTCGTTCACTAATGGCGTCATAATGTAGGCCAGACCTGCCAAAGTGCCAAAACATGGACTTCACGTTCATAAACGATATCCGCTGTCTAGGGTTTGAGGGATTGGAGTTTGCTGCGGCTTGAGTCTGCGGAATGCGGATATCTACTAGCTGCTCCATGCAGTATTTAGACCCTCTTTATTGTTTCTGGAGGGCCCCTGAAAGGGGCGCGCAGAGGGTCATGCCTACAGAGGGGCCCCATAGATAGAAGGGGAGCTCGCAAGCAGCATACTGTTTCCCGCTTTAGTTGTGTATGTTTCTCTGTATGGCCGCATTTTTCTTTCCAGTCATCAACTAACCTGTATTCTAGAATTTGGGGCTGCTCGTGATGCTGCTGCTGCTTAGGCTTTGGTGTTGGTTTCTCGATGGATGCGCATGCCCCCTTGTGTTCAAGTTTTGTCGCACTTGGGGAGTGAGTTTTGTGGTGCTCTTCCTTCTTCATAGGATTGGCTCTGTTTTGGCTGGAAAGCGAGCACGAGGAGAACATGTGAATCCTGGATGCATCAGATAGCTTTAGGGGAGCAAAGAGTCGGTTTATTAAACACGAAGCGAAAAGCTGAGTTTACTAAATTTGACAAACTGCAGCACGCATATTTCCGCACTGATGCCTCCCATGCGTCATTTCTTACGTTGCCTTGCGTGAACAGACCTACACAATGCAGCTGAGCAGCAAATTCCATCGACAATCGATCTGTGCAGCAAGCCGTCAGGTTGTTAACGCTCCTCTGCGGATATTAACGTCTCTCTTTCCCGGCGTTTTGTTTGCGTAGCTGCAAGCAACGTGGGTGGATGGAACATTTTGTCTAAGGTGTGAGAACCATATTTCTTCAGACTCAAATAAAAGCTTTGTAGAAAGTTATTTGATGTTTCTCAAACGTGCTCTACATCCTGTCTGCCCTTTTCTCTCAGGGTTCCGACATCGGGGGGGAAGGACATAGGGTGCAGGTTGCTGCCTTCTCTAATCACCCCGAGTATTCACAGCTAGTTTCACACAGCATCTTGCGCGTACTTACACGACATCGATTCCTATTGCATTGAGCTAACATCACTTGGGATCATACCGACTACTGATCAATCATTCGATACTTCGCGAATTCCAACATATAAATTGTCAGCTAGAATGTATTTAAGTAAAATTCTCGCCGGCACAACCTCTTCCCCCTTTATTCCACAGGCTGCGCCCCAGGGCTTCACATTCATACATCGAGATAAGCTGTGTGCAGAACGTGGAGGAGCTGCATCCCCATCACCACTCCCCAGACAAGGAAAATGCAAACCGCTGTGAGTTTGAGGGAAGTAAATGCCTGGAGCACTAAGTACAGCAAAACTTGAGAGAAAAAATACACATGCGCTACCCAACAACGAAAGGGGGGCACACATACAAACCAAAAAGGCTGCTGTGGAGCGATGGCTCGCATTCGCCCAAGCACTGAAATATTTAGGCCTCCTACAAAAAGGAAATTAGCTTAATTGTCTAAAGCGAATTACAATACACACGAGTTTTTATGCAGCACACTCGATTTACAGCCCCACAAGCGGCACAAGGATGATAAGAGGGACGGGATATCTTACCGAATCTGGGCGTAAATTTAAGTAGTGTGGACAACACTGTAGCCACAAAGACCGGCAACGTTAAAAGCAATATCCATTGTTGCATAAAAAGCAGAGCAGGTGCTCAAGGGAAGGACAATAACCAATGAACACGAGGAGTACCCGCCAGGGCGAGTTACTCGGTGCACCAAACAGAGCCGCACATTCCCCGTCAGAGAGTAAAAGTATAGTTGCTCAATAGCCAACAACTAGGGCTAACCTTATGCACTTTCTTTCATTAGAAACTTTCGTCTCGTGTGGCTGGTTAGGCTACAATTAGGGACATCACTGCAAGCTCTCATTTATTGCCATCTGCACTCAAAAGCAGTCCTGCAAACCATACTTTCTACGCCTTTTTGTGGACTTCTTACTGCAAGAATAGTCACCCCCTTGTGCGGCAAAGTTGGCTTCTATTTCAACACTTTAAAACCTTCGTAGGAAGCCACCATTGATTCTCTGTTACACCTTCCATTTGTAGAAAATTAGACAGAGTAAAAATGAGCATCGCGTAGATAGGGGATGGCAAGTGATCCTGCTATTTGGGGGGGATTGTCTTCGTTTAATTACTTTGCGCATCTTGTAGAGATTGCCGATTCACTAGAACCAAATCTCAAGTCCCCAAACAAATGCTCTACAGCCGGTTTCATAACTCAATGCATGCCTCTTTTGAGCTATGCGCATATTTCCACGTGCACTAGCCACCTGTTCTCTGAATGCTTCCAGATCGGACAGAAGCTCTTAATTGTTGACCACGGATGTGAGAGAGCAACGGGTAGACAAATGTGCCTTATTCTTATGTACCCACTATGCATAAGGAAGAGCTTCAGGTCGAGCAATTGGCGTTGATGGGCATAGAGTTGCAAGTAGTGCAATGCGGTGGATTGGTGTGCTCTGCGTGCCCATCCACCTTAGAATGGTTCGCAGTGTTCACATGATATTCAATTGTTAGGCTCGTCGTAGAGTCACGGCCGAGCGGACCAACAAACATCCGATGTCAAGTCATAATGGAGTTCTAGACATTTTGCTAATATTCCAGTATGTCGTTCGCTGTTGGTTCTCATGCATCCGTTACTAGTGCCAAGTTTGCAGCGCCTAAAGGGTGAATTACTACTGTTGGGAATGGCCTGCTGTGGTTCGAAATAGAATAGGGACTTTGTTCTGTGTACATCCAACTTTGTTTTGCAGTTCCAGTTTGCACGGTGAGCTCCACACTAAAGTGCAACAGGTCACGCGGTGCTACTGGTCCCTTGGGATGCGTTCCGCGGCAGATCAGTATGCACTGTCATGCCCAGATTGCCAGCAGCTAAAGCAGCAAGATTCTTCTCAACCCTGCCTTTTGAGAAACCTCACAGTTTCGGAGGGATCTTGGATTGATCTGACTGGAATTTATTGCAGGATTTCCGGAGGGCAGCGGTGAGCAAGGCGTCTACGTCGTTGTCTACAGAATCGCTAACGGCGCCCATCCCATCCCTTGCTCCAGTTCTGTCACGGCGCAGGAAGTTGCCCCATTATCTTAATCCATTTGTAGAAGGCTAACAGAAGCTGTAGGAGTATTACTATGAACATGGATCGGAAGTACGTCAGTGAGTTCTGGAATGCCTTTTTATATACCTGCTCAGTAGTGACTCCTGCGAATCGTTGAGGCGGATGGGGATACACAGCCCACCAATCGCACACATCTGCACCATTTTGAGACTCTATGCCCACTGAAAATTAGTCACTTGGCTTAAAGCTTTTCCTTATGCATAGTGGGTGAAAAATTGATCAGCACATTCTTCTTCCCGTTGCGTTCTCGCATCCCTGGTCACCACGGAGGAGCTCTGACCAGGAGGGATTCAGAGAACAGGTGGCTAGTGCGCTTGAGTGTACACGCAAAGATTAAGAGAGACACGTACTGAATCATGATAGCCGAATGTCAGCTGTGTGGTTCAAGTCTTGAGATTTGGTTCTGTGGATCGGCAGTCTCTTCGAGGAGCATGAAAGGTGACAAGGCGAAGACGCTACGAGCAATCCGCTCACTAATAGTTGCTGAGATGAAGGTACCACAGACTTACCAATTTTGGCTTCCAAAGATATTTTAGAAGTCCAAGCATTATCCGCTGACTTCGCCGCGCATGCAAGCGACTCGTGGAATTGGAGGGGCCACAGGGAAATCTAGAAGTGCTGGATTTTAGGACTTTTGAGTGCAGCTAGCACACTAAACAATAGATTCTAGCGTAATGGGCTGAGAAACGCCACCCCTAGTGATTGACGGTATAGCGTTTGGGAATTTCATTGCCTGCGGGGGAATTTGCGGCTACGTTTGGTTAAACGCGCTGAAAGCCATATACAAGACTCCTCGAGTTCCTTGGTAATTGCACTTTTCAGCGCGTGCTCTGCCAAATAGACACCTTTCTCAGAGGAAGTGGCTTTAAAAAGTGCCGATTTCTATTGATGTTACCCACACAGATTTATGTGCAAGCCCTCTCACCTTTACAGTCCCTCCTTTTTTCCTGTGCCTCTTTCGGCGCTTTGAGATGGACTACGCTGCATTTACTTGTTGTGACCGCGGGCACAAATGGCTATATGAAGCGTGGAAGCACTGCCGCACTGGTGCGTTCTTTTATTTTTTCTTTACACATTTTGCTTTTTTCTACTTCCTTTTCGCATGGGGCCTACACATTTCGAGTCATCGCGCCGCCGCGATCATGAGGGTATTTCTCCGTCCTCTGTTGGCTGGTGTGTATGCCTTTGTTTTCTTCGATTTTTCCCGGTCGATATAGACTTTTATCTGCACGGTTTTCAGCGTTCCTGCTTGCCTGTGGAGTGGCAATACGGTAAGAACTCTTTCGCTGTCCTGCATGCAGCGGGTTACAAGGTACAAGTACAGAATGCGAGGGTGCATGCTTTGAATTAATGGCGGTGGGGGATGCAGTAGGCTTAGTTAGACTTGAAAGATTTCTTGTACCGTAGTTGTATTCATGCAAGAGTTATAGAGTTGGCTGTTTTGGTTTGCCTGGTAGTACACCTTGTCTCTTGCAGCGTAATCTTTGCTGTATATGCGAATACGCAGCAATGCATGCGTGCGCGCTAGATATTATGTACAATAGCTCCTGATTGTTTGGAGTGCCTAAAGGATGCACCTCCTTTCACCCTAGCTGCCCCTCTCACCTCATGTCGGAACTTCTGGGGGCAGTGCGCAAGGGAGGGTGGGATTACTCGAGAGGAACACTCCACCAGATTTTGAGTTTGTGCTGAGTGTCTACTTAAATGTCGCCCTACGGAGACTTAAGTTGGAGGGTAACACAAACTCGGAGCCTGTTCCCAATAATCCAGGATCGTCTGGCCTTTCTCGCAGAGCAGTGGAAGAAGCTCCTTCGTTGTAAGGAAAGAAGTTCCGTTTGAAGTGTTCATATAGTCACTGGGGGTGTCGGTCGGCTACTGGAGGTGGGTGTTTTTGACACACACACACACACACACACACACACACACACACACACATACACTCCCCCGTCAGTGGACCCGCATTGTATGAGAAAAGGAAGATGGAGGCCATGGGCTGTGCCTCCTGACGGGGATTTCTACACATTTGTACTATCAGGCCAGAGTAATATCGCTTAGCAGCTCAAGAATTTTAGGCTTAGGATTGCCGTTTATGGTCTAGAAGTCCGTTGCTGCATGCGGCAGCAGTGGGAGTTGGATGAATCGGCGACGCCTAGTAGGGGTTGGGTGTGGTTGCCTTGGGCATGCGCGACGGGTGTGCGTTTCAATTTTTCTTGCTCTGTCTCGCCCTTTTACGAGTACAGAATCCAGGGGATATGGTCTTTTGTGCATGGAAGTAGTGTAGGCTTAATTTAAGGGCGAATACAGCCCAGCGAGCAGGCGCGGCAAGAGCAGCAGCCACTGCAGCAGCGCTTTTCTGCAGCCACAGCAGCCACAGCAGCAGCTGCTGCTGCTGCCCCCTTAGTCCTGCTGCTGCGGCTGCCTGTCTTGCTGCCCTTTTGTCTGTTGCCGCAGCAATTGTCACAGACTTCCTCTCAAGCGGCAGCCGTTCTGCCGTGTTCGCGCCGCTGCTGTTGCTGCACTCGTTGCGGCAACCCCGCGCACCCCACAGCTGCCATTCCAGCTGTATGTATTATTCGGGTTGTGAGACTCTCCTGCCAGTCTGCCTGAGACAATGCAGACTTTTCAAAAGCCTGAAAATGCTCTCAAGAGGGCGAATGAGCTCCTCTCCATCGGCCAGCAAGATGCTGCACTCCGCATCCTCCACACTGCGATCGGCCACCGGAGATTCAGGTCCAGTGCATGCAGCACAAACCTTAACGCTAAACCCTCAAACACAGGCTACACCAAGCAATGCCTTCCTAACGGGAGCCTTCATGCGGGGGAGGCTCAGCAGCCGCGTGATCTTGGGGCTGCCCAGGCTGTGCCCGCCTGCTCCCTCGCGTCTTCTCCATGCGATTCTTTTCGGCATGCAGATGTCGGTTTGCGCGGCAGCAAAGGGGCGCCTGTTGGTGGCGTGTCGCATGCGCGTGGAGAGAAGCACGCACAGTCGGGGCTTTCTTTAGAGTGGCGCATGCCCCCTGCTGGCGGATGACGCATTCCCCTGGCACACCCCTTTGGAAAGTCTGTGCGCTGTTGCATACCCTGCGTGCAGATCTCAAGGCTGGGACGCCGTTCAGGAGGCGATAATGCTGCGTCACGTACAGCTATGTGTGGACGAGGGGAAACTTCGACTGGCTCGCGATGGGTACATTATGTATATATATATATATGCGATTCCGAAAAAAGCTCCATGAATACCGCGCGGCTAGCTTCGCTTTTTGCTGCTTCCCCTTTCTTGCAATGCAGGGACTTGGCGGCTGTCTGTACACCCCAACCGTCCTCCATGCATGTTGCCCCCTCTAACGGCGCTTTCTTGTCGATTGCTTTTCCTGTGCCGCGCCTTCTATCTTGTTTGCTGCATCACAGCCTTCACCAGTACCGCATCGTCTCCCAGCACGCCAACACGCAGTCTCTCGGAAAAGTAGTCGGGGAGCTGCGTGCACGAGCAGAGGCGCGACTTGCCGCAGCGAAGGCCAAAGCTGGCGATGAAGAGGTGAGAACTACCTCCCCCCTTCTTCCCCCTCCTATCCACAGCTTTTTAAGGCCGCCTTCGCACGCAGATCGAATTTAGGGAGACATATACACCCTGTAGCACCCGTCACACACCGCTTTGTGCTTGGAGAAGGTCGTCTCTAGAGGTGACTGTGGCCGCCTCTTGTCTCTTGCCATCGGTATACAGGCACAGGGGAGTGTCTCTCTCTCTCTCTCTCTCTCTCTCTCTCTCTCTCTCTGTCTGTCTCTCTCTCTCTCTCTGTCTGTCTCTCTCTCTCTCTCTCTGTTTCTCTGTCTGTAGTCTCACCTCCTATTAGTGTCTTTGTTTCGGTGGATCAGGGGATGCCGCTCAGTCGCTCTATCGGAACTTGTTGATAGCAGTTTCTCTCCAGACGCGCTCACGCTGTATAGCATATCGTGTGTATGTGTATGTTCATATGTCTGTCCCTCTGCAAACGTATATATATCTTCGTTGTCTAACACAAAAGCTGTTGCGAGTCTATGCGGCGAGAGGGCTTTGTGGGACGTATGTGTGCTTGTCTGTAGACCTCTCTTGGTCAGTGCCCCCCTTCTCTACGTAGACTTGCGTTATGTTTTGGCTGTGCGTTCCTCCTTTTTTCTGCATTCCTTTGTGTGCGTGTGTGTGTGTTTGTGCATGCTGCGATGCAACGGCTGTCGCAGGAGCCGAATGTACCTGAGGATCTGGATATCGAGGCAGAAACTCCAGAGAATCTGTTGCTCTCCACACTGCAGGTAGGTGGCAGTTTTTTTTCTCGGGGCGGACGGAATTGTACTCGATCTTCGTGTATTTTTGTTTGCTGTGACACACACCTAGGCCTCCCTCGCCCGTTCGGATGTTTGTTTGTGCGTCTATTTCTCTTTCTCCATACGTGTATAAATGTGCTTCTTAGTGGGCGTCTGTTTTTTGCGGCGGTTTTTTCGTGGTAGGTAGAAATCCGTTCCGCAGAGGCGCGCGATGTTCACCAAGCTCTTCGCGCCGAGTGGGATGTTTACAAGATAATCTTGGATTTGTTGAGGACTACACCGAAGCTGGAAAAGGTTTATCACGACACGGCACGTCGCGCCTTCCAGTTTTGCAAGGAGAACAAGCGGCAGCAGGAGTTTCGGCGTCTGTGTGACATGTTGCGCTCTCACTTCGCGCTGATGCTGAAAAACAGAAACAAAGAAGACCATGAGCTGCTCCTCCGGCCTGAGCTGCACTTGGAGACGCGCATGCATCAGCTAGCGGTGGCTGCGGATCTCGAGCTGTGGCGTGAGTGCTCCTCGACTGCGGAGGACGTCTACAACTTGGGCTTGCACGAGCTTTTTCATCGCTCCCTCAGATCGCCTGTGGATCTCTTCCACAAGTCCAGAGAGAAGCTTCTGCGCTGGATGGCTCTCTTCTACGAAAAACTCAGCAAAGTCTTCTGGGTTGGAGAGAACTTCCTCTTCCATGCACTTGCGTGGATCCGCTTCTTCCTCCACGTCAAAGGCTTCAAGAAAAACACTTCCCTCGAAGATCAACAGGCTATGGCAGACGTGGCTGTGCTCGCCGTTCTTGCCATACCCACTGAACACACGTAAGCGTAGTAGCCTTCCAAAAAATGGATGGAAAGGGAAGGAAAAGCAGAGGCGGGCTGGGAAATGTGCGCCTGTAATTATAATCGCATGCTGCGCGAATTTGGAGGGAAACCTTTTTTTCCCTTTTTTTCAGCTATTCGTAACAGACCAAAGTCAAACTGAGTGGAGAGCCGGGGAAGGCGGGGATGGGGATGGGGGAAACAAGGGTCGTGCATTCTTAGGTGGTCTTGTATGTATATGTGTGTGTATATGAATGTATGTGTGTATGTATGTGTATCTATGTGTACATGTATGTATGTGTATGTATATGTGTATGTGTATCTATGTGTATATGCATGTGTAGTTTGCGAACTTGTGTTGCCTTCAGAGATAAGAAACAACAAGATTTGGCGGGAGATGCCTCTTTGATAAGCCTTCCAAATTACGAGCAGAAGAAGCGGCTGGCTCTTCTCTTGGGGCACAGCTCAGTTCCGACGCGAGAGAGTTTAATTGCGGCTTTGCAGTCGAAGGATATCATGGCGCATGCAAGCAGCACCTGCCAAGAGCTTTTTTCCCTCCTGGAGGCTGAGTTTACTCCCCTCAAACTATGGTACGTGATTACATCCGGAGCTGTAGAAGGGCCAATTGATCAGCATCTTGAGCAAGCAACACTCTGGCGAGACAGATGTACATAGACATAAACAGAGGCAAATATACATACATAGTTGTAGAGACATAAACAGAGGCACACATACATGCATACACATAGACACAAACAGAGACGGATCCACATAGATATGGACATAAGAAGAGGCAGTAAGCCGTGCGTGGCTGCATGATAAGATACACCCATGGTGTGCCGCTGGCTGTCTGTTTGTTTGGTTGTCTCTACACTTGGAAGCGAGTTGATTTGAGGGGTGGGAGAGACTTGGGGTTGGTAGCAGGGGTGTGAATGGTGCTGAAAGAGGGGGCCTTTTATGGCGTTGGCATTGCCTCGTGCACTTTTGTTTTCTGCATGTTGTGTATGCTGCATCTCCTTTTTTGCATGATGTGCATGCTGCCTCTCCTTTTTTGCATGATGTGCATGCTGCATCTCCTTTTTTGCATGATGTGCATGCTGCATCTCCTTTTTTGCATGATGTGTATGCTGCATCTCCTTTTTTGCATGATGTGCATGCTGCATCTCCTTTTTTGCATGATGTGCATGCTGCATCTCCTTTTTTGCATGATGTGCATGCTGCATCTCCTTTTTTGCATGATGTGCATGCTGCATCTCCTTTTTTGCATGATGTGTATGCTGCTTCTCCTTTTTTGCAGCTCTTTATGCGAGCCGCTGCTTCGGCGCCTGGAGGAGCAGCCGCTGCTGCAGCCATACGTGGCTCCTCTGAAGCGTGTGGTATTCTCGCAGCTTACGCAGCAGCTTTCAAAGGTGTATGTCTCCCTTTCGATCGATTACTTCACCTCGCACATTTGCACGGAGGGCTTCTTGTCATGGGCAGAGGCAGAGAAGCTCCTCGTGGCTCTCGTCCACAGCAGCCGACGAGCAGTAGCCGCTGGCGAAGGCAGCGGCAGCGCTGCAGCAGCTGCTGCTGCAGCTGTCGAAAGCGGAGGCTTCTCCGTGAGGATCGATTACGCTGCTAAGGCTCTAATTTTCGGTGGCACTGATGTATGCCCGGAGAGGCACGTTCAGAACAGTCTGGTTTCGCTCTCGAAGTGTCTTGACGCGTAAGTCTTTAAAAGGTTTATTGCAGGCTGCTTTTGCGGGATTTTCAAGCAGCAAAATGCATCTTTCGCTACACAACATAGTCTCCTACTTACGTCTGTTGTCTTGCACTCTCTTGTGTTGCTTAGATTTGTCTGCGTTGCTCTGCACTCTCTTGTGTTGCTTAGATGTGTCTACCCTTCATTCTCTTGTGTTGCTTAGATGTGTCTGCGTTGCACTCTCTTGTGTTGCTTAGATGTGTCTGCGTTGCACTCTCTTGTGTGGCTTAGATGTGTCTACCCTTCACTCTCTTGTGTTGCTTAGATTTGTCTGTTGCTCTGCACTAGTTTCCAGCGTGCCTGGACGATCCTCATGTGGCTTATCCGCTGAGCCCTCTGTGTGTGGGAGGTGAGGGTTTAAGGAGGGAGGAGGAGGAGGATATATAGACAAAGCGTGGCTTCAGGGAAGGCTTTTCCTTCGTTTTGGAGTGGTCGTTTTGGTGCAGCGCTGTTCAGAGGCTTCAGCCCGACGAGACAGTAGAGCATCAACAAGAACGCCTAGCGTACCAGGAGGCTATGGGCAGACGGCTGCAGGCAGAAGCAACTCGAATGAGTAAGCTCGATGCAACACAAGCCTACCTGCATATCTTCTGGCCTGGTGTTCAGCGTCGCAGCAGCACGGCTATTAGCAGTTAGCGGCTTCTAAAAATGTGCGGTGGTTTTCGTTTCTTTTCGAGCAGGGAGGAGGCTTCCTCCTCGCGCCTCCCTTAGCAGCTGCCCTGCACTCTGTGGTGGTATTCTTGTTCTTGTTGTGTCTCTGTTCTCTAGACGAGCGGCTGCGACGGACCAATCTGCGCCGTCTTGAGAAGCAGGAGGAGCAGCAGAAGCTGGAGGAAGAGAGGAGAAGGAGGGAAGCGGAGCAGAGACGCGTGGAAGAGAAGCAGGGTGCGTCGAATTCAGCGGGAGGATAGGGGGTCCAGAAGGGCATGTTCTTCTGCTGTCTATTTTCACTATATATATATATTTATTATATTTCACTATATATATATATTTATTATATATATGCCTCTCTTGCATACAGTTTTTACGGCTTTTTCTTGTCCGTTGCACGTCGAAAAAGGGGATGTCGCCTGGTCCATCAACTGGCTTCCTGGGAGTGGTGTTGCTTTTTTGAACGTGTTGCTTTTGCGCAGAAAGAGATCGCCGAGAAGAGGCGTGCAAGCGGCGCGTTGAGAGGCGTCAGCACGAGGAGAGGATCAAGGCACGCAGCGAGACGGCGGCTCTTATGTTGAGCGAGATCCGAAAGATTGGAGGCAAGGACAGTAAGATTCTTATCAAGGGAAAACACTTGACGGATATCAACATCGAAGACGTGCTGGAGGGATACGTCGACTATGATGATCTCGAGAGAGCGCAGAGGCTGCAGCTGGATAAGGTATGCCCAACTGCACACACACTTTCCTCCTAGCTTCACAGCCTCGTTTACTCATGCTCGTGGGGAAAAGTTGCACTATCCTTTTGCAACGCCGTCTGTACTTGCTCTCCGCTTTCTGTTACGCCTAGCCGTTGCCTCTTCTTGTCTGTGTTTCTGGAAGTTTCGCTACTTCATCCTTGTCTCGGGGGGGGGCGGTAACATATACATATATATATATAATGTTCACCCTTCAACCACTCGGCTCCAAATCGCTTCCTACTGCCTCCACCTTTCTTGCGTGTGCCTCTGGCTGCTCTCTCTGTGCTGCCTTCTCAGGAACGTCTGCTGCGTGTTCGCCAGCGCCGCTTGAATTTCAAGAGAGTCTGCCACTTCATTAGGGCTTGCAGGGAGGAGGAACTGCCTCTCCTCGATGAATGGGCAAAGAAACAGCTCGAAACCGATAAACAGATCCTAACGCAATTGCAGTACAAACACGAAGAAGGTGCTTAACGGCAGCCACACAACAAAGGGGGGCACTACCGATACGGCAGGCGGTTTCACCCGCTCTAGCTACCCCAACGTCTCTGTTTATGTATATACATATATATGCATATCCATATATGTGTATAAATATATATACTGTCTGTTGATGCGTATATATATATATATATATATCTATGTGTATGCACATATGTATATATGTGAATATATGTGCCGTATTAGTGCGCTGGAAGGAGAAGGAATAAAGGGGGGTAGGGGGGTTCTTCTTTGCAGCAGAAGAATGCCACAGTTCCCTCCTGCGAGGAGCTGCTTTGTGTGTTGTCGCTACCGTGCCGCATCTGCTGCGTGCTTGCGACTCTCACGTCTGTTGCAGAGCATCGCGCAGCCTTTGCGGCTGCATTGGAGGAAAAGACTGCATTTGAAGGGATTCAAGAGGACAAGCGGCTATGGGTAGCTCGGCAGCTGCAGCAGCGGCGGGAGGGGTTTGCTGCAGCCGCTGCAGAGCAGCGTCAGAGACTCATTCGCATGCTGCAGATTCAAAAGATACAGCGGGCGAGGGAAAGACGAGAAGAGGCTATCCGCAAGCAGAGGCAGCTGGAGGAGCAGCGGCGGATTGAAGAAGAGCAGAGAGTATGGCGGCGCCTGCAGAGATGCACAGGAATCGTCTGTTTGTCTCTTGTGTCTTTGCCCGTGTTTGGTGTTTTTATCTGCTAGCAGGCTGGCTACTGCTGCTGCTGCTGATTCCACCTCATTTTGGTGTTCTTTGTGGCACTTCAACTGCCAGTCATCATCCCTCATGTGTGCTGTTTGTTGCATTTGCCGTCGACTGTTGTTTTGTGTGTCTGCGCAATGCGTCTCGGACCGCTTTTGCCACTTGGCGTTGTAGTCTGTCTCGCCATGTTTTGCTCGCTTTCTCTCTCTCTCTTCCAGCGAAGCGATATGCAGTGCTCCTAGGAGAGACCTAGCTCTGTATGTGTATGTATGTGTGTCTGCATGTGCATGTGCATCTGCACCGCCTCTCTCAATTGTGCATGCGCGCTCCTGCCCGTGAGGGCGGCGCAAGAAAGCTTGAGGAGGCCATGTCGACGCGTGCGGTGGTTTGATGCTGCAGCGTTTCCTGGAGGAAAGGGAGAGGCAGCGGGCTGAAGAGGAGGCTAAAGAGAAGAGGCTTCTCGAGATTGCAGAGAGGCAGAGACAGCGAGATCTAGAGATCGAGGTGAGGAGCGTAGGAGTTGGGATGAGGAGGGGGACTGGAGGGAGAGAGAGCCTCGCTTTCGCATGGGGAACTGCCGCTGTTGCGCTTCTGCCTTTGTTGATGGTGCTGGTGATTGCTCCGATAAGGCTGCCACTCCTGTGCATTCATTTCCCCCTTCTGTACAGGCGAAGCATGGCCTTGCCAATCGCGAGAGCACCGGCAGGAGGAATGATGCACAAACTGTCAGCAGGAAGTCTGACTCCCCAGTGAGCGGTCTGAGCGCACAGTCGACGCCTCCGTCGCCGTGCAGAGACGCAGGGCAGCCACAGCAGCAACAGCAGCAGCCACAGCAGCAACAACAGCAGCAACAACAGCAGCCACAGCAGCAACAACAGCAGCCACAGCAGCAACAGCAGCAACAGCAGCAACAGCAGCAGCAATCGCATACGCAGTCGCCTTCGCTGAGCACTCCGCAGAGGGATACGCCACCCCGGCTCCGTGAGCAGCAGCAACAACAGCAGCCGTTTGAGTGGAGGCGCAGCACTCCGCTGCCTACTACAGAGCGAGAACGAGAGAGTTCCTTCAAGATCCGAGATGAGCCGTTTATCCGTCGAGGCGAAAAAGCCCCAATGGCAGCTACGACAGCCGGCGGAAACGAAGCTCTCAATTGGCGCAACATGAATCGCGATACACAAAAGCAACAGCAGCCTCCACAGAGCTTCCCCGTGCGGCAGCCACGACCAGAGCAGCAGCAGCAGCAAGCAGAGATACCCCAATCCGAGGAAGATGGCTTCACCCGTGTGCGCCGCAGGAAGTAAAAAGGCGGGGTTGTAACTGGCTGCAGCAATAGCAGTTTTAGCTCTTGAGGCTTTAGCACTGTCCTGGCGGGGTGTATACGCATGCACGCGCGCACGCACACCCTCCAAATCCCTTACATACACACTCCCTCAGGAGGTTCTTCCCATTTTGTCGGCAGAGCAGGCACTGTGGCAAGCAACAGCTAGTCGCATCGGGTGTGGTCTCGCTGGTGTACCGATAGGAGGAGCCGCTGCTGATTCAAAGCGCGAGTTGGAGCTGCCGGCTCGCAGGCGTAGCCAGTGGGTAGCAGCTGTCAGCGCAGGCTGGCGGCAAGGACCGTTGCTTGTTTTCAGCGCTAGCTAGAAGTGGCGAGAGTTAGAGATGTTGAGACGCGAACGAGTTAGTTCTGCAGGACCTTGTACGCTGAGTGGGAGCTTGCGAAAATGCTTGCAAGCAAGCAGCCAGGGGCAGTAGCTTTTGACGTTCATAGCCGCCTAGCAGGCATGCAGCCGTGCAGCTGTTTATAGCCAGAGCGATGGGGAGCCGTGGCGAGTGATCGAAAGGATCTTTATGAGACAATCAGCGAAACACGCTAGAGGGGAACCCTAGCTGCTGGAAACTGACTCCCTGCCCCGCAAGGCTGCTCCGTGCATGCGGCGGGGAGGTTACTCGACAGACACCACCAACCAGCAGTGCCCTCCTAAGTTGAACCGCTTACACAAATAAATCTGCTCTGCTCTCGAGAGGCTACTGCCCGGCTGCCCGCACACCACTGCAGAGGAATGCGGCGGCTGGCTCTGCCTCGCAACTGGCGAATTCCGTTGTATACGGCAACGTGGCGGTCGGTGCATTGTTTCTCTCTCTGTTTGTCTGTCTGTAAGAAGCGTCTCCTGAGTCTCACGACCGTATACCTCGCCTTTTCTTGCCGGGAGGGGGGCTTTCATGTGCAAGTTCGGCTTGGCCTCTAAAATTCCGTAGCTAGCTTTCTGAGAGCGCTAAACACGTCACCCGCCTCCCCTAACGTCTGTATACTTCCCTCTGCTGCGCAACAGCTCTTCTGCCGGGGGGGGAACTTCCTGCCTCCCTCTGTACTACTGCATGCGGCCCCTCCCCCCGTAGACGCAATACCAGCGGCGCTGTCGCTCTCGTGCGCTTTTCGTGCATCTTGCCTCGGATCCCTCGCACGCCACATTTTCGTTTCGGGCAGTTTCGGGCTGCTGCTATCTTCTCAGGGAAACCAAAAATCAGAGATCGGGCGGTTTCGAAAGCGCCTTCAGGACGGAAATTAGCAACAGCAACAGCAGCCCCCACGCATGCATGCCTCGTGTTCTACGCACGCGAGGGGTGACAACTCGAAAGCTCTTGCGCTAGCTCCAGTATCTTACAATCTGTTGCTACCCCTCCTTTTCATTCCCCCCCTTCCTCGCCACCCCCCCTGGCGGTACAGCCAGCTCCCGCGCAAAAACTGGCAACACGCAAGTGCATGCACTTGCATGCACTTGCACTTGCAACCAACATGGGGCCCCGAGAGTTGAGTCCGTTGTTTTCACGGGACGGCCTTTGTAATTGAATTTTCTTCTAGCAACCTAAGACTCGCCGCGCAGCTCACCCCCCTGCTGCTCCTGGTGCAAGCGCAAATACCTCAGGCACCAAACGGGGTTATCCAGAGACGCTCACTCGCCTCATCGCGCGATAAATCACTAAGACTATCTTCTGTGGTATCTCTGCTGCCGCCAGGTCCAGCAGAAGCCGACTCGAACGCTCCAGCAGCTTGCTGCCGCAGCAGATGTTGCTGCTGAGCAGCCGTAGAAGCGGTGCAAACGACCCCTTCTGCCGCTGCCGTGGCTGCTGCTTTAGCCAGCTGAGCAGCTGCAGAGCCGCCAACGCTGAGACTGCTGCTAACGCTGCTGCTATCTCCGAGTTCGCTCATGCCCTTCCCTCTTTGCCTCTTGGCTGCGTCACTACTACTCACCTCCCAAGGGGCCGAAGGTGATGCAGCAACAGGCAGCTGCTGGTGCTGCTGCGGCTGCTGGAACCTCGCGCTGCGGCTCTTGGAGGGCTTGGCGCTGCTCCTTGCCCGCTTCCGCTGCTCGCTGATGCAGCTACTGCTGCTGCTGCCTGGTGCTGCAGCAGCAGTATTAGCTGCAGCTACTGCAGCAGCAGCAGTATTAGCTGCTGCACTGCCGCCTCCACCGTCAGTCATGCTGTGCATTGCCGAACCCGACACAACCAACCTCGCTTGATCGAGAGAATTCTTGAGGTCTGCGTGTGGTGGCGAAGGTGCCACTGTTGCTGCATCTTGCTGCGCTCCCGCAAGCAGCTGAGGCTGCCGATGCGGCTGCTTGTGCAACATATATGGCATGGCTCCTCCGAGCATCACATACGGCTGCTGCAGCGGCTGTCCATACACGGGCTGCTGCATCATCACTGGCTGCAGCTGCAGCAAACCAGATGTGTGATGCTGCTGCTGCTGCCCTATCGCCATCCTAAACCGAGGATCCTGCTGCAGCTGATGCTGGGGGGGGAGGACGCCAAGCTGCTGCGGATTCTGCATGGGCAGCAACTGCGGATGCATATGTGACAACTGCTGCTGCTGCTGCATTTGCTGCTGCTGCGTCGGGTGCTGCATCATAAGCGGCCGTTGCAATGACCCCTGCTGGCGTTGCATTTGCTGCTGCTGCTGCTGCATTTGCTGCTGCTGCTGCTGCATTTGCTGCTGCTGCTGTATCGGCTGCTGCTGCTGCGCCTGCATCGCTTGCTGCTGCTGCTCATCGACCGCAAACAGAGGGACGGCAGGCAAACGTCCAAACACCGATGGATCCGCCGCTGATTGCTGCAACTGCTGTTGCAACAACTGCTGCTGCAACAGCTGCTGATGGGAATTATACAAGTACGGCTGCTGCTGCTGCTGCTGCTGCTGCTGCTGCCCAGAGAACATATCTCCTGCACTCCCCGGTGCAACGCCACCTGTTGCTGCTCCATCTTCTGCGTGTAAGAGCTGCTGCTGCATTGTCTGCTGCATTGCCTGCTGCGCACGCTGCTGCTGCTGCGGATGCTGCTGCTTTTGCGCATGCACTGGGAGAGGCTGCTGTTTTGGCATCAGCTGTAACTGCTGCATTGTCTGCTGCTGCTGCATTGTCTGCTGCTGCTGCATTGTCTGCTGCTGCTGTAGTGTCTGCTGCTGCTGCGGCAACATATGTTCCTGCAGCTGCTGCTGGGGTGTGCCACTCATACCGTGGCGTGGCTGCGCATCCTGCTGCTGCTGCTGTAGCGACGGCGCAGCAGCAGCAGCCGCCACACTGCCGCCATAGCCCACGCGTCTTGAAGAGCATTCCCCCTGCTGTGTCAGGCTGCGCTGCGGCTGCTGATGGAGATGCCGAATCTGAGCGTCCTCCTCATACATGGCAGGAAGCTGCGAAATCTGTCTGATATCTGTACTGCCAGATGCAAAGGAAGCAGCAGGTGACGCCTCCGCAGCGGCTGCCACTGCAGCAGCAGCCGCTGCACCGCTCTTGCCGCGGCTGCTGGGAGCCAGCCTCCGCGAGCTTTTCGACGAAGCTGCAGATGCTGCTGCTTGGACGCCAGCAGCCTTCCGACTCCCCAAACTGCTGCAGAGCTTACTTGTTGCTGCATTAGCAGCAGGCATAACTACTCCGGTGAAGTCTACCGGCTGCACTTGAACGCTGCCGGGGGCCCCTCCGTTGATGCAGCCTCCTGCTGCACACGCTGCTGCTGCCGTCGAGGCAGCAGCAGCAGCATGCGCAGCAGCAGCGTGCGCAGCAGCAGCAGCGGCAGCAGCTGCTGCTGCTGTCGCAACAGGATCTGCTCCTCCAAGAACTCCCAGCCGCAGCAGTCGCCGCTGCAAAATACGAGCAACACCCCCCTCCGCTGCCTCCGGAGATCCCGAGAAGAAGCAACTGTTGAGTGCAGACGCCCATGGAAACTGCTGCTGCAGAAGGGCGAATCTGGCTGCAACTTCTTCGCCTGCTTTGGAGAGCCGCTGGAGCTTCTGCTTCTGCTTATTGAGTGCCTCGTTCCAGTCTGTCACACAGCTCAAGCTTCTCGCAACGCCGCTGCTGCCCCCACTGGAAGTGGCATCCAACGCCGCCGCACTTGAAGCATCGAGGCATGCAGCCAAAACACTGCCTCTGTGAGCGGAACGGCCATCATCCTCCTGAAGCAAAGGCTGCTGCTGATTCTGCTGCTCCTGATTCTGATTCTGCTGCTCCTGATTCTGCTGATTCTGCTGCTCCTGATTCTGATTCTGCTGATTCTGCTGCTCCTGATTCTGATTCTGCTGCTGCTTTTTACCAGTAGACGCAGCGGCAGCCAGCGCCTTCCCCGCATTCTTTGTTAGCCACGAAAGGCTTGCTGCCAGCGCATCTTGTGTCAACTCGTTCCCGCTGCTGCTTAGCCAGGATGCGTGCGCAGCAGCCGCTGCTGCAGCCTCTGCAACTGCAGCGCTGTCACCCCGCTGCTGTTCAAGTGTCTCGAGAACTCGTGTGATGCTCCCATAAGGATCAGACTCAGCTCGCTCCTTTCGACGCCTACAATACGCCAAATACGGCTCAAGAGACCCTTCTAAAGGATCTCTGGGGGCCCCTGGGGCCCCCGCAGGCACAGTCCCCTGTGCTGCTGATTCTGCTGCCGCTGCTGATTCTGCTGCTGCTGCTGATTCTGCTGCTGCTGCTGATTCTGCTGCTGCTGCTGCTGATTCTGCTGCTGCTGCTGATTCTGCTGCTGCTGCTGCTCCCTGGCCAGTAACAGTAGCGCCACCATAAGAACTCCTTATCTGCCCGCTTGGCAACACAGTCAAAGCCTCTGCATCACATCCTCCAACGACCACAAAGTGTGCCTGCTTCCCGAAGGGGCCCCAAGAGGCAACCCCCGCCTCGGGGCCCCCCTCGGGGGCCCCCAGCAGGTCGTCGCACTGGCTGCTGCTGCTATTGCTGCGGCTGATCTCCGCGGCTGTACCCGCATCTGCAGCGCCGTCGACTCCCCCGCCTTCCTGCTTCACAGCCGAACAAGCGGAGGCAGCAGAAGCAGCGGCAGCAGCTGTTGCAGCAGCAGCTGTTGCAGCAGCGCCGACGGAGCGAGAGGAAGCAGCGCACGCTGCAGCCATGACTCGCCGCTCTCTCTCGAGCCGCTGTTGCAGCTTCGCTGCCGCTGCTGCCTCCGCAGCTACCCACGCAGCGGACTGCTGCTGGCAGGCTTCCGCAAGAGAAACAGCGCGAGAGGCTGCTAAGGCATCCGCAGCAGACGGTTGTTGCGGCAGCAGCAGCATCAAGGCAGCGGCGCTGTCCTCTCCATCCCCCCACGAGCAGGCTGGCGCTTGACTGGGATCGGCGAGCAGCGACTGCTGCATTGGCTGCTGCTGCTGCATTGGCTGCATTGGCTGCTGCTGCTGCATTGGCTGCTGCTGCTGCTGTTGCCACGCCACGTGCCCCGCCATCGCCCCCTCTCGCTCTAAGCCTGCCGATTCTGCAGCTGCAGCAGCGGCTGCTTCTGCTGCTGCTCTTGCCTTAGCCAGCCGCCTTCTCCGAGAGCTGGCACTCATGCCAGGAGGCCTTCCTCCTGGATTCGTTGGCGGCAGCAGCAGAGCTGCTGCTGCTGCTGCTGCTGCCGCCGCCGCCGCCGCACTTAGCGGCCCCCGCTGATTGCCATCAGCGGCACCACCACCACCGACCCCACCACCGACCCCACCACCGACCCCACCACTCATAACACCACTGGCCGCACTAGCACCCGCACAAAGCGTGGAGGCCCCGAGTTTCGTGCGTGATTCCCACCTTCCCAAGGCATTCCTTACGGGCCCTTTGTGACTTGGAGCAGGTGCAGCTGCGGATAGCGGTGATGCTGTAGGAGGCAGCAAACATGGCATGCCTCCTAATGCAACAGACTTGACAGCCTTTCGCTGCTGCTGTTGCATCAAGGAGGTCTCCGTCGGACTGGCAGGCGAAAACTGCAGCCCAGCCGCTCCTGCAAGGGGCTGCTGCTGCTGCTGCTCCTGCTGTAGCAAGGCAGCGAGCTCAGATACACGCCACAGGCGATACACATCCTCCCGCGGCTGCTGCAGCAGCAGCTGCAGCTGCAGCTGCTGCTGCTGCTGCTGCTGCTGCTGCTGCTGCTGGAGCTGCAGCTGCTGCTGCGCGTTAGCAGCACTGCCGCTGCTCCCGCCCTGTCCTTGCTGCTGCTGCTGCAGCTGCTGCTGTTGGTACTGCTGCTGTTGGTACTGCTGCTGTTGGTGCTGCTGATACTGCTGCTGCTGCTGCTTTGCAAACTCTAGACATGCGGCAAGTGCGGCTATCGGCCTCAAGCCAGCAGAAGGCGAAAACAAAGCAGTCTTTGGGGTGGTGCCTGCCCCCTCAATCCAGCATACTCTAAAGACGCCGCTGCTGTCGTGCTGCTGCTGCTGCTGCAGAGCAGAAGGCGGAAGAGGCGGCGAGGGGTATCCCGCCGCTGCAGCCGCAGCAGCCGTCAGTTCCTCTACCCATACACCCGACTCTGCTGGCCCCTCAGCAGCTGCAGCAGCGGCACGAGCCTTCATTATCCTCCTCCGCTGACTGCTGCTGCTCGCTCCTGGAGGCTTCCTCTTTGCCTGAGCTGCAGCAGCAGCTGCTGCTGCAGACACCGAGGCAGATCCTGCTGCAGCGCTGGCTTTCAGGAGCTCCTGAGCGGCACTGCCGCCAGCTTTGCCTTCTCCCGCTGCAGCTGCTCCTCCCCTGCCTGCAGAAGAAGCCGCTGGAGGGGAGAGCAGGATGCCTCCCTGAATCCTCCGAAAAAATCCTTCGCGAGGAGCTGCTCTCCGCAGGCTTCGCCCTGCAGCCGTCAACTGCTGAAGACCACCCACAGCATCCGTTCCATCCGTCGAGACAACTCCCAGCTTGCGCAAGGCTGCTGCAAGACGTGCTGCAGGTTTATTAGTGCGACCTGCTGTTGTTGCTGTTGTTGCAGTAGCAGCAGTAGCAGGAGCAGCAGTAGCAGGAGCCGCGCTGCCTGTTGTTGCTGTTGCTGCAGCAGTAGCAGTAGCAGGAGCAGGAGCAGTGGTAGCGCCAGTTGATGCAGCTTCAGCCTGCTGCGATTCTTCTTGCTGCAAATTCGGCTGCCCTTGCGAGAACTGTGCCTCATGAGGGGGTGGCACGGGCTGTTGGCTGTTTTGCTGCGTGACAGGGTGCAGCGATGACGACTCCCCCTGCTGCGAAGCCTTGAATCGCATCTCCTCCTGAGAGGCTTCTAGACACGCCTTGGAGAGGGGATCGGCGGCACTGCCCGCTGCTGGCATGCCGGCTGGATCTGCACGGGCAGCCGAAGGTAAGGCTACAGACATCTCACCCCAGGTGAAGGGGAGTTCTTGGTGTGAGAACGGCAGAGTAGGCTCCTCTCTCGCCGCCTCTGTGCCTCCTGCAGAGGCAGCTGTCGCAGCCGTCTCGATCGGCGCTTCCATCCCGTTGCTGCTGCCGCCGTTGCTGCTGCCGCCGTTGCTGCTGCCGCCGTTGCTGCTGCCGCCGTTGCTGCTGCCGCCGTTGCTGCTGCTCTTCAGGGTGCTCCCCTCCTCCGACACTGGCGAGCTGCCCAGTTGCAGTAGAGTTCACCACACGCAGGCATAAGCAGCAGCGGCGCGTCGAGGGGAGGCCTACAGGCCGTAGGCAGCAGCGCCACCACCGCTGTAGCGCTGCCGTTGCCTGCGCCGTTCTTCCGTTTGACGCTGCTGCGGCTGTTTTCGTTGCTGTCACCGAGAGCGCGCAGCGATATCGTAGTCCTCCGGAGACGCTGTGCTTCCACAAATCATCGTACGTGCCGCATATGTGCGGCGATATAAGTTGCTGGTGCTGCCACAGCCGCAAAAAGAGCAGGCGTACAAAATGCATGCACTGGAAGAGCCGCCGGATATGGCCGCCGCCTTCTCGGTGGCTGCTGCTAAACTCTTCGGGGTATATGCGGGAAGCTTGCATGCAGGTGGTTGGCGCCTCACGCTTCACGTCCAAACTGTAACCCTAAATAATAGGCTTCAAAACGTTGCAAACCCCCCTTAGCAGAGGAAGGCAAGGCTTATCGACACCGCCACATCTCGGAGGCTTCCAGCAGCAGCAGCTGCGGCTGCTGCTGCTGAGGCGACAGCAGCGCAAGCAGCAGGCAGCAGGCAGCAGGCAGCAGGGGCCTCCTGCGTTCTGCTCGTGGCGGCGATTCTCCTTTAATTATGTCTCAAGTGTCCTTTTTCTTTTTTGAAACGGAGAGACATAACGCGAAAGGGATTAAAAGGGCTGGACGCGGCCGCTTGAAAATAGATGCTTGCAGAGAGTACAATAACCCCTGCATACCAAGCGTGTGCGGTGGTGGTGGTGAAGAGGCACCTCCCTCCCTCCCACCACCGACCAAGTTGCTGCTAAATTCTTGAACCCACAGCCCTTCGTTCCGCTGAGCCCTCTGATCCTCAGTCTTCGAGTGTCTTCTCCCTTAAAACAGCCGCACGGGCAATATTAGTCATGAGAAATCGCGATTTCTTGCATCAGAGCCAATCTGTACTTCTCAGGGAGCACCTCCGCTCGCTGTGCGGCTCCTCGCACAGGAGGGGGGGAAAAGGCGCAGAAGAACTTCGCATACACCCACCCCTCTCTGCCGCTGTTGCTGCAGCTTAGGGAGGCGTAAAGCCGAAGTACACGCCAGTCGAGCATCTCTATTGCAACGAAGATCGTTGGAGTGCTGGGCAGCAACAGCAGCAACAGCAACAGCAGCAACAGCAACAGGAACAGCAGCTATAGCCATGACAGGAGAAGATATTCTTGTCGATTCTTACGAGCCTCCAGAGCTCTTTGCGGACGAAGATGAAGAGGAGGGCAACTCCATGCAGCAAGAAGGCGGTGAGTTGCAACAACGGCTCCCACAGCAGCGACGACACCCCCCTTCGGAAAGCACGGCCACCTCTTCCCAGCCGTTCTCATACATATCTAACAACTCGGTGTCAGCAGCAACTGGGGAGCCTTCCGACTCCCTCCCTTTCGCCGAAGCAGCAGCAAGGCCGTCTGAACTCCCGCAAGAGCAACCAGAGGAGATGCAACACGAAGCGGAGGAAACCGTCAACCGAAGCGCAGTCCTGATGCAATGCGGGGGATGCCCGTGCCACCTGCTCGTTTTTGAAGAATTAGAAGCAAGGAACCTACTCCCCAGCTTCGATTTGCTGCACCTCATCGTCCTTGCAGCCACGAAGCCCTCTCCTGCGTGGCAGCAGCAGCACCAACAGCCAGACGCGCTGCACCACGGACTGCTGCAGCAGTCGCAGCAACACAGCGAGTTGCTACAGCCTATGAAGTACACTTGGGGCCTCGAAGAGCCTCAAGAAGTGAAGATGAATCTCTCCATGCTCCGCTTCGCCTTCGATTGCATGCAGGTAACCCTTACTTCACCAGACCCTTGCAAGCAGGCCGAACCACGCAAGCTATTTCCCCCACCTCACACATCATTATCCCATACATCCTCACCTCACCTCATCCCATACATCATCACCTCACCTCATCCCATATATCATCACCTCACCTCACCCCATACATCATCACCTCACCTCTCCCCATACATCCTCACCTCACCTCATCCCATACATCCTCACCTCACCTCACCCCATACATCCTCACCTCACCTCTCCCCATACATCCTCACCTCACTACCCGTCCTTCCCCTTCCTCTAAAGGCGCGCAGCTGCAATTTCGGAGAAGGGAAAGGAAGGGAAGGGGGGAACCTTAGACCGCAGGTTTGCGTCTCGTGAAGGCATGCATCCGTATTGCCGGTACATAGGTGCCACAGAGAAGTCTGTGTGATGGTGGGTGGTATGCGCACAGAGCATCATGGAGGCAGGCGTTGGATGCAGCGGCCAAGTAGCCTTCCTGTCCTCTTTCCTCGCCTTCTGCCGGCTGCGCAGACAGCGAAAGATGCAGACAGCGGGCAGCGGGCAGGTGTTTGTTCTGGATGCATTCAGAGACATTCCCGAATACCAATTCGATGAACCGCGGCAGGTAACGTGCAGCACACAGAGGCAAAGAAGCCTTTGTGGAGGGTTTTGGGGGGGGAGGGGGGAGAAGGCGGAAGGGGACAAAGAGGCACCAGCAGCAGCCACCGACAGAGCACCCTGCAAGGCACTCTGTCGGTGACTGCTCCTATCCACAAGGGGCAGTAGCGTGCCGGAGGGAGAGGTTCAGGGATGCAACTTGCTAAAATAGGAGGAGCTAGAGAAACACAGAGGCTGAGAAAGAAGCAGCAGCCGGAGATAAAAGCAGAGGCGCCTAGGGAGGCGCAGCACAAGCGCGAGTCAGCAGGGGCAGCGGGAGAGGCTTTCTGTTGCGGAAGGAAAAGAGCAACACCACTATGAGTGCTCAGTCATGGGGAAGGAGAGGAGGGAAGCAAGCGAACAATGCGGCAGATAGGAGGCACCAAGACGCCTTGATAAATAGAGACGGTGCTTAAGGTGCCGTTGAAGTGATTGTAGGGGTATTCGCGTATGTAACATATGTGCATTTGTATGTGTCTTTGTAGGTTTGGTTTTATGTGTCTTTGTGTATGAGCCTTTGTGTGTGTTTGTGTTTATGTGTCTTTGTGTAGGAGTCTTTGTGTGTGTTTGTGTTTATGTGTTTGTTTGTTTTTGTGTCTTTGTGTAGGAGTCTTTGTGTGTGTGTTCGGTTGTTTTTGTGTGTCGTTGTGTATGAGCCTTTGTGTGTTTGTTTTTATGTGCCTTTGTGTATGAGTCTTTGTGTGAGTATCTATCTGTCTGTCTGTCTGTCTGTCATTTGTCAGCGCTTCCAACTGCTGCCCGTTCCGAAAATCAAGAGCGTCTCCTCGCTAGGCCGGCTGTTGTGCAAACCTGAAGGCAGCAGTCATGTCTTCGTGCGGCGGTTCAGTGTGATCTTGCAGCGCTGCAGAGAGACTCGCCTTTTCACATTTAACAAGCGACACGCATCCTTGGACTTGGGGCATCCCACCGATCGCACACTGGTGAGGAAGACGAGCAAATTCCGCTGCTACTGCATTGCTGTTGCTGCATTGCTGCTGCCTTCTTAGGGTGAGAACGAGCGTGGCGACTCGGGAGACGATACGACTGTCTCTAGCTGGGCGATTGCGGTTGAGGCTCTGGAAGGTGTGTCCTCGAAAAATTTCCTACTGTATGCCATGGGTGTCTTGACAGTGCAGCGGGGAGAAGCGCTGCATGCATACCTTCCGTGGTGTCAGTCTAACGATTTGCAAGCTTTGGCACTTGCGGGGGAACGAAGAGGGAGAGGGTCACTGGTGCCTTCATGCAGCGAGCTTTCTTTTCTTGCGCTGAAGCGGCGGCACTCAGCGCTGCCTGATCGATACGAACCTCTCTATCTATCTCTACCTCTCTCTGTCTGTCTGTCTATCTATCTATCTCTATCTCTCTCTGTCTATCTCTCTATCTATCTATCTCTCTCTGTCTATCTATCTATCTATATCTATCTCTGTCTTTCTATCTATCTTTGTCTGTCTTTCTATCTATCTCTATCTCTCTCTCTGTCTCTGCAATCGAATTGCTGTTTGTTCTGAGGGGTCTCTCCATATATCTGCATTGCCTCTGCGATCATCGAGTGCCGTGCAGGTGACGCTTGTGGACAGTGCGAGTCGAGCTACCCAACTCCCCCAAACACTCCTTGGATGCCTTGGCGCTGACAGCAACCGAGATTTATTCCTTGAGGGCGTTTGCACCAGCGTGAAGCTGCGTATCGATCCCCAAGTCAGCAAGAGGGGAAGGGGGGGTTCAAGCATTTGCGTGAAGTCTCGCAGTTCGCAGCTTCCCACCAGTCATTTGCAGGCCGCTCTCTTCACATGCGCAGACAGACAGAAGGCATGGCTGATAAGGCCTGGCTTTGATCCGTCTTTCTTTTCTCTGCTCTCTCTCGCGAGCGAGCCTACCCGCTTCCATTCCTACCTGCATAGAAATATTTCCGTCCGTAGTCTACTGCGCTGTTTTAACCACGGTCCACGTGTTAGGTGTGTGTCAAATAAGGGAACGACGACACGCAGAAGCACAGCCTTGAGCTCCTGCAGCCCATATGTAGCTTCCTCGCAGTGGTGGGGTGTGTGATGCTGCGTGTGCGGCTTCAGTGCGCCGTGGGATTAGGCCTCTTTTGCGAAGGGCACGTTGTTTTGGTGGAAGGCCACTTCCCCTCAGATCGAGCACCCTTTCTGGTATCGGGAGTAGCTCATCTGCCTCGAGTTTCTGGCGAAGATCCCTTCTACACCAACACGCGCCAGAGGCTTCGTCGCCTGGAGAAAGCAGCAGCGCGAGGCTACCTGGGAGACACTAGCAACAGCAACAGGAGCAGCGCTGCTACGTGCAGCAGCAGCAGCAACGGCAGCAGCTGCTTGCTGCCAAAAGGCCTCAGTGTCAACCCGACAGAAAGCCTCAGCGCCTTCTTCGGCCCCTCCATGTCGGCCGAGGAGACAGCCTCCTTGAGTCTCAGAGAAGAATTAGAAGCAGATGCTCGAGCAGAACGCCAAGCGCTGCTCGCCTGCGGGGCAGACAGCGACCTTGTGAGACGCTTGACAGACTTCATCGAGATCCAAAAATCAACTGCCCACACCCCTGCAGCTGCAGGGATTGCAGGAAAAGCTCTTGCTACTGTCGCTACACCCAGCAGCACGCAGTGGTGCATTCTTAGCCAAGTCAACCTCGCAGACTCTCGAGACACCAAGATGATCGAGACCCTTTTCACAGGTGCTGCAAAGAAAACTCTTCTACTCCCAAGCCGCAACATGTCGAGTGTGCATTGGCCAGAGGCAGCACTGCATGCGACGATTTTCCGGTGCAATCGCCCTGTGTGTGATTTTTCGTTTTTTTCTGCCTCTGCGCTGTTCGTCTGAAGCCCGCTCAACTCGTAGGGTCCCCTTCCCAAGAGTCTCTCGATACCAGCCGGCTGCGTTTACGCGCTTTCCCTCGCCCGCATGTGTATTGTACGTGTGTGCGTATGTATCGTATGTGTGTGTGTATTGTATGTATACGTGTACGTATGTATCGTATGTGTGTGTGTACTGTATGTATACGGGTACGTATGTATATATATATATGTATGTATATATATATATATATACGTGTATGTGTGTCTGCGGTGTGTGTCTTTAGTGGCTGTAGCTGAGGCCGAAGAGACAGGAGAGCCTCTTCCCGCGGGGTTCATCTTCCTGGGAGACTTCGAGGGAACAGATTTAAAGGACGACAAAGAAGGCGGCACCATAAAGGAGGGCCTCAGTCGCTTGTTTTTACTCCTGAGTACCAAATTCAGGCAGCTCGCAACACGTGAGGCGCGTACAGAGGGCGACCTAGTAACGGCCGAGACGCAAAGCGATCGGCCGTCGAGTCATTTATGGAAACAGAGGCAGCAAACACCGAAACACGTAGCGGCACAGTCTGAGCCACATACGACGGAGATCTACATGCAAGACAGAACATGAAAACAGTGCCTAAGAAGCATGTAGACACGCACGTATTCCATGGCGAAGGGAGAGGCAGAAACTGAGGAAACACGTGGACGCTCAGGAAACTGACACCTATATGGTTGTTACACTAGGCCTAGGAGGACGTCGGGAGGAGGACGCGTGGCAGAGCCTCTTGTATGCGACGTTTTATGTTGGCTGCACGAATTTTTCTGTTTGCGTGTGTTTTGCATGCAGATTGCTACTTCGTCTTTGTTCCAGGGCCCAACGACCCCTGCTTCGCGCGAGGTGTCTATACACCCCACCGGTTACCGCACCTTGGCTTACGGCTGTTGTGTTTGGCGCGTTTGCACCTTGTTGCTGCCGATCGCGCTCCTTCTCTGCACGAAATTTCCCACTAAGCACGCAGAAAGCTGGCTCCAGTTTGCTGCGGTTGCTGTTGCTGCAGAAGCACTGCCGCGATTGCCCATATCGCCGGTGTACACGCAGCAGTTTGTGCAGCAAATGCAACAGCAGTTCAAAGGCTCTAAAGACAGGATATTCTTCTCGACGAGTCCTTGCAGGTAGGCGGGGGCCATGCCGCCTTCAGACATTTTTTCCCACGCCACGGTAGATGTCGACAACACTCCAAGCAGCGTCAACAGCGGCTCCTTCAAGAGCAGCACCAAGATTGACGTTTTGTCCGTGCTGGAAATTGCTGCAGAATACGACACCTCAACTGCCTCATGACATTTTTTAGACATGACATATACGCCTCCCTGTCTTCCGAGTGTCTACTTACGGGGGGCCTTGACGAGAATAACGACATCAAGCAAAACCTTCACAAGATCGTAACCTTTTACACACCTTGAATAATCAGCACTCTTAGCCCCATGCTGTTTTCGCTTAGGTGACGGATCGCACCCTACCAGAAGAGGGTCTGTGACGCAGCCAGCAGTCTTCTTTTCCGATCCCAGCAATGCTGACAAGTGCTCTCCTTTTCCTCGTTTCTGCCGCTTGGTGCAGGTTCTCAACACGATCATGGGACAGGCTCACCTATGCCCCTGCCGGGCTGATCATCGCCTTGCAAAGCCGCGAGATGCCAGTCTCTCGCTGATGCCAACACCTAACCTGGCAAGTCCTTTTGAAGCATGAGATATTGCCTGCTCCCATGTTTGCGTCGCGCTCTCTTTTATTCAGAGGGGTTGTTCAATTGTGCGCGCAACTGGCAGCGATATGCAACTGCCACTCTCATAGACACCCATGAAATTTTGCACGCAGCACGAGAGCGTACGCATGCAGCTAACAGGCGTAAACTGTTGGTGCATGCGTGCTTGCTGACGACGCAACAAGGAGGCTTTGTTTGTTACATATGAAGTATAATTATGGGGGAGAGGGAGGGAGGGGAAAGAGGATGAAAGACACCTTGTGCCTCGACCCTACATGCGCGAATGCTTTGTATGGTTACGTGCATTGTGCGCCCGCATTCGACCAGCGCCTTTTGCATATATCTGTGGAAGGATGCGTTTCCAAAGGGGCTCTATGCGCGCAACACGTACTGTGTATGCATGCATTTGCTGCAGCTATTCCTTTGTGACACCAGTTCTCCCCCCTTCACACACACCGACACGGATCATCCTGAGGACCTCATCGTCTGCAACGCAGGTTGGCAGCAATAGTAGCGTGCACTTACACTGCATCGGTGCATACAAGTAACCGTATGCACGAGCAAGCGCACCACGTATATTACAAGCACCTTGACCCCACGGCCACATTGGCCTTCGCGCTTGCAGGCGTGTAACACCCACACCGCACGCACCATCAGCTGTCTATGCAGGAATCTCTTGCACACAAATGCAATGACAGCAAGATGTGTCTGCTGGCTGTCTGCTGTGGCTCTCAGACGCTTCCTTTCGAGCAAGCAAGAAATTTTTTCGTTACGATTCGTGGCGCCACAAGATCGAGAAGCTCCTGTTGCCAGACGATTACGTATCAGCAAAGTAGAAGGGCACTTGATGCTGTAGGGGCCCTTGATGCTTGGCTGCCTAGTGGCAGTTTGTGAATCATCTTTCCACTTTTATGTAATCTTCGGATCACCTATACCTCTAATGCAGCTTTTTGGACGCCCTGGGCTACCCATGCGGGACTCCGCAACATTCGACGCGCTCGGCGCTTAAGTTTGTCGAGTTGCCTAACGGTCTCGAAATCTTGGATTTTTGATTTGTTTTTCTTTTTGTAAGATGTTGCCTCCTAGAATTTGGACCCGTTCAGAGGAGTAAAGTGCGTGAGAGGCTGTTCTCACGACTAAAACAGGCAACAGTGCCAAAAACAATCGATGTTGTTGCGGCCTTCTCTTCGCGCGCTTCCCTTCCCAAAAATCATGATCATCTGTTGACGTATGAGAAGATCCGCAGCGATATGAAGGATACAAGCTCAGGGAGACAGGCAAAAAGCCTGACAAAAGAGAGCTGGACTGGCCCAACGGAGGCAGCTGCGTTTTAGCCGAAGGCCATTGCGCTGCAAGAGCTACGCAACAGCGCTTTTCCGAGTGCGCGATGTCCAATTGGTGGATCCCTTCCGTCTTTTCAATAAATGCAAGACCTTCTAGAAGCGCATGTATCTCCTCACAGAGGAAAGCAGCTTCGAAACTGCACTGCATCGTGCAGCTAGTACAGAAAAAGGAGTGCTTCTCGGCTTCGATTGGTCCCATGAGCTTCCGTTCACTAAAGCCGTCCTACGCATAACTAATTTTGACCCTACAATAATAACGGAACGGAAGGCTACATATGTAGCCCCATCGTTGCATTCAGATTCTATGAACTGAAACTACAGGCACTAACCCATATCGGTGCACGACGCTAACTATGTTCCACTGATTCTGAGGTCCTCACAGCACGAAGAGGCCAATAAGTGGCAGGCAAATAATTTAGTATCAAACGGTATAGGGCTGGAGTCCTGAACAAGGGCGGAAGGTGGTGCATATGTGTTAACTGTAGGGCTATAAACATACATGCTATGAAGCAGAAATTCCCGACGCCTCTTATCGGTGAATCACTTGCCAGATTACAAGGATCATCAGTCTACATTGTATTTTACTTCACGGACACTTTCTGACAAATCACATACCCTGAGGACCGGCGCAAAAATGCACAACTCACTCACGAACTCAAGTAGGACTGTGCACCATTTGGCCCTATTGGTGCTTCAGCTGAACTGCAACGTCAAGTTATTTGGGACTTTTAGACTACATCAAAGAGGCGTGGACGGCTGTTTACAAAAATCACAGCTTTGTACAAGCCAAAACGGCACCCGCAAGGACTTTGCGAAGCACTATGGGCTTGCATCTTAATGCCAACTCTTCATTCCCAGATCTTCCCGGATAGCTGTTCCCTTGGTTGATCCATTTAGAAAGACACGAAGTCTATGACCAGAATAGAGGAGGTTGATACCCTATTCAGGACGTTTTCGGCCAACTTACAACTTTCTCAAGTGCTTGAACGGCCCCAGTATAAGCACCATTTCTTTCCAACAAGCGATGCTAGCGTTGCAGCGGTAAGTGTTTATTCTCTCTCAACAGATTTAGGACTTCCCAAAGTCTAATTTTTGCTTATCACTTTCATCAATTACCGAAACCGAGCAATGGTGTCCAATGTGGGAATACGAACATAAAGAGTGGCGGGGCGTCGAAAATGCCGGCACAACTTAGGTGGGCCTCTTCTTACTCTCAAGACCTACCATTCGTCTTCAAAGAAATTTCCGCAAAGTTCTCAGGACCGTTACACCCCTATGCTTGCTCAATGGCTTGAGCGCATCCTGCTGTACAACTTTACAATGAAGTATATTGTGGCCATCATCGCCATGGTCGTCGCCGCTGCGACACCCTTGCAATTCAGTAAGGCGCGGGGAAACCGCTCTTGTAGTTAATAATTCACGGTTTCATCGAAATTGCGCAATTTTTGTGCTCTTCACGCCCGTACGTCGGCTTTAGTTGCCAAAATGACGATTGGCAAATAGGCGAAGCACTATCACGTGGACGGTGGCGTGCTGTGGTTCAAAACAAGGCGGGGACTCCATCACTTGCGCATTCATACTTTGCTGCCCATTGCGGTCTTACGTAAAGCCCATGAATGTGTTCATTAGGGCCTAAAGGGATTCACACTACAATTAAGAACTCTTTGATCCTTCTGATTGCTTGGGTTTTAGAGTGCGCTCTGCCATGCCCACAGTTTCAGCAGCTGGAGCCGCGCAATTCTCCTGAACCCTGATTTTTGCAGATCCCTTTAGTTCTTAAAAAAATTTATACTGATATAAGCATGGCATTTCTTGTAGTGCCCGAGATTAAGGGTCAAGACGCACATACCTCGTTTTTCGACACACAGACTAAGTATGCCCATTCCACCCCTTGCTCCAGCTATCACGGCTCAGAAACGGGCTCATCTATTCTTAACTAATCTCTGGGAGCTTAGCGTAATCCACAGGAGCATGATTACACATAGTCTTTTTAAGTTTGTTAGTGCGTTTCCTCGTGCGCTTGTGACCCGCCTACACGTTTTCCATAAGATGATCACTGCATCCTGAGGCATATGGCGAGACACAGCGCACCAACCACTCGCCTCTGCAGCGTTTGCAACTCCGTGCTCACAAAAATCTAATCACCTAGCTTGACTCTTCCTGTTATTTAGTGGGTGTAAAATAGAGCAGTTCACTCGTATACCGTAGGCCTACCGTGTGCATGGCCAACATGAAGGAATCCCTCGTCGATCCGGGCCTGAACCTAATGGTCCTGAGTCAGCAGCCATCACAATAGCTAAAGGATTCCTGAAAACAGCTAGCTCGTGCAATCGAATGTGTTTGCCAAGCCCAAGAGAGACAAGCACGGAACTAGAATAAGCGGCTGTCGGCTGTGAGTAACGAGCTTGGATAATTGGTCCCGGTGGATCGGCAGGCTATACGAGGCGGACCAGAAAGTGGCCAAACGAATACGTGTGCGGGCAGGTGACTATGAATGTTTGCTAACCCTTCACGAAATAGTGCATGTCACAATATCGATTTCCCTAACAGTTGGAGGTACCGCAGAGCTATGTCTGTGGTCTTCCTGAAGAAGTTTCATAGCCTTTGAAAATACTCGCGGACTTTGTCACGGAGGCAAGTAGCCCCTGTGGAGGCGAAGGTTCCACCGGGAGTCGTAGAAGTGCTGGATTTTAGAACTTCTGAACGATCGAGGACACAGTTGCTGGTTTCGCTGCCTGCTAAAAATCTGAGGCTCGGTTTAGTTAGCAACGCTTGTCGCCATGCACATGCTCCTCTCGCTCCTTGATAACTGTTTTCCCAAGTGCATGCTTTGTTTGAAGTCGCTGCCTTCATCTTGGGGGTATTGCTCGAAAGCTGCCCGCCAGTATTTTGGAGGTGTGATCGACACTCAGATTTATGCGCAGGTACTCTTTGGTATGTTGTCTCTACATTCGTTCCCTATGCCTCCAATTTAGCTTCGAAATAGACGAGCTGCTTAAAGCTGCTGTACTTCCATGCAGACACTGCTCGATGAGGCCCACAGGCACTAGTGAACAGGTGCATGTCAATTCCCTCCACACATTTTACTTTCTCTGCTTTTTGGCAGCAGGAGGCTTACACCTTTGAGCGCTCCAGCAGAAGCAAGGCGTCTCGCCACCTCCGTCGCGATGCTTTAAGGCCTTCTCTCTGTTGTTAGCCAGTGTGTTTTTTTCTTTCCACCAATTTTTCACCACGAGCTCATACCCACCTTGCTGTGTTCGCTTGCCTTGTATTCTTTTTCTGCTTGCCCAGGAAATTGCGGTAGGGTTGAAACTCTTGCATTCTTCTGCATGCTTTTGGTCTTGATTTTAAGCTACGGAACATGTAAGCATATGGTTTAAAGTGGGAAGGGGAGATATAGCGGTCTAAGGTTCACCTAAGCACTTCTTACAGCCCTAGCTATACACCTAGGGACTAGCAACGAGCTGAATATTGGCCAGTTTGTTCACATGACTTATTTCCTGCGCAGCACTTATGTTGACACACAAAGCCGTAAGGCTGCGCGTGCGTCAGATGCTGCGTGTAAGCAGCCGTGAATGCTGGGAGTGTGTAAAGCGTGCAGCCACGCACGCCCTTGCTGTCCCTCTCCCATTATGTCAGGAATTCTGTGCGCTGGCAGTAAAAGGTAAGAGTTTCACTGTAGAACAACAGTTAAGCTTGTTGTGAGTCTGCAATGAAGTATCTGCCTATGGAGACCTTCAATGGACTCCTACACATTACGTGGAGCATAAAATCGCGATCTATAGCGTTCGAACTGCTTTTAGGAGATAATTTTGCATAGCACTGAGTGCTTCCATGAAGCAGCTAATTTGTTCTGGTAATGGAGGCGCTCCGTAGACGTGCCGAGGCCTGACATGCAGGCCTGCTAGAGTCAGTGTTGTCAATGATTAGTCCCAGCGTAATCTTTGTGGGACAATCACATTCACTTTGAAAAACCGAAGAAAATGATTGATTCTCTTGTAAAAGGATTTCGCAAGGGCTGCTCAGACACTTGTGAGAGTAGGCATCGGGGTCGAAATTCCCATTCGTGCGCACTTGGCCCACATAGGAAGCCTTCCTACCCTATTATGCTGAGGAGGCTCGACACAACACCGCAACTCATAAGTACGCGCCATTCCGATAGTGGATTGTCGTCAAGGCATGGGGTCTGGCGAAAGAGGCACTTAAAATGGCAAAGCAAGTACCTGGCCCACAACTGCGGAGTTTTAAAGTGTGCCATTTATTCTTGCATGGCCTTTGCTTGCTCCCTATGGCCCACACGGTTTGACCGAACTCCTAATGAAGCACAGTTATGCACTGCTATTTTATTACTAGTTAGGTATTTCGACTATGAGGAAAAGAACTCATGGTTGGATGAAAGATTATAAGGGGTTTAACGTATACTTCTTCAGTTCCTAACAAAATACTTAGAGCACCGGTCCCAGCTACCCCATGACACTTGATTACAGAAGCTACACTTCATCGAGAACTAGTGAAATATTGATCGCCTAGTTTGGCTGCATAAGAGGGCTAGGTTGATTAGACAAGAGCAAATGTTGTGTGCTATTCTGAAAGTGCTACCAGCTGTGAGTACATGACTGCTCATGGCCGCAGGGAATGCGCACTTGAACTCTCCCTCTCTCAGCATGCTGGAAACCAACCAAGTAGGGGCAAAGGACCCAAATACTCCCTTTAGAAGTGGCACTCAACTTTTTGCTAAGTCTTCTATCGGCTTTGTGGCTAACAGTCTTCAATTGGGAACCACAGTTTGAGTGATGCATCTCGAACAGCCAAAACTCCACAGGCCTGAATTGATATTTGGCCATTCTCGCAAACTCTTTGCTGCAGACTAAGAACAAATCAATGATATAAGAATGAATATCGTGTGCCTATGTAGTACTTCAACGCTTACATCTGTATGCAGATGCTCGGAGTATGACGCCACGTGCATCCATGACTGTTCTCCCTCTTCTTATGGCGGATCCATGTGGGGTCGGGGCACAGAGTGCTGCAAACTCTTCTTTATGATTACTTGGCTTTATTCAGAACTTTGGCAAGGCTAAGAGTTGGAAGTTTTCTCATGGACAACGGAAGAGGAGCGCTACCGCCTGTAGGAAAAGGGCCCGATACTTGAAGCATTCGAACCTGTTGTATGTGCCAGTTCGCACGCTTGTAGAGAAAAAAAATCAAACGAGCTGAGATGGTGATTTAAGAGTAATTCCAGCAAACTTGTGAAAATAATTCTCCAGAACTGACATGCGATGCAGTCATGCTTAGCCGATGTAACCAGTGGATTTGCAACTAAAACGAAACCTGAAAATTAACGAGGGACCTTGCTTCAGACATTTCACAAAGCGCAAAGTGAAACAAATATGTTCATTTGTGAATAGTTACAGTGATAAGGAAAGCGGCGTGTGTTGAAATCCGGCAAGAATGAAGCAGCTCATTTCTTATGCAATGCACCGATTTACGCGTGGCCCCTCTAACTGTAGATGCTGTGAAGGAAATAACATATTTTTCATTTCTACTTGTAATGTACCTTCCCATTTCATTGATAGGCTTTTTATCGGGCATGTCCATTTCAGCTGCACTCCTTTAGAGCTGTGCCAGCAGAGACTCGAAGGCCTCCGGAGGGAACCAAATTATTAAAAATTACGCGAAATAGGTAGCTACCACTTTATATCTGGAGCTGAAAGGCTTAAAACAAGCAAGTTGTTGATACAGATACAACGTTGCTGGTGTAGATACCTTGCAAGGCACTGCTTTGCTCATCCTGGGCAACGCGCCAAGGCGTACTACAGATAGAAAAGCAAAATGACCAACCTTCCAAGAATTCTGCTGCTTTCATTATCGTACTCAGCTATATGTCCTTATGTTGCTTGGGGAATGAAGGAGCACGTTGCTCCCGCCATATTGCAAAACCTTCTTACAGCCCTTGTTGGCAGAACGCCATATGTTACTGAAAACGCTGAAGATGCCAGGACAACGCAGAGTCCAATGATGTACGGTTTTTATCACTTATTCTGCAATGTAGCCTGTGCATGAGTCCTCTTAAGCACCATCCACCTCGACAAGGCGAATACACCCGGGACTCTGCCATCCCAGTTTTATCGTTCATTTGAAGGCAAGCAGCTGAAAACACCAATTTATTGCATCGATGCATTTGTAGTTGCTATCGCGTCTGCAGATTCCATCGAAGAAGGTACTTATACTGCTCCCATCGGCTCAGTTACCAAGGCATCACCGAGAGTTCCCTTTGCCTGTTTCCTGAAAATCATCAGATATCGACGAAATGGATCAAAAGCTCTCAACAGTGAGGCTTCGCATCAGCGCCCTACGAAAATTGCGAAGGGGTCATATCATCTCAAAGCTATGAAGTTTTTGTTTGTTCGTGACGGGAATACTGTGTTCAATGTCCATTTTTTGTTGCTGCGCAGATTCGAACTGAGCGCCAGGATCTTGAAAGCAAGTGGCAGAGCCTTGCCGAAGCCTCGGTAGGCGTTTATTTGCGTTTCCTTCTGCAACCCCAAACTCCAAGCCATAAACTACGCAGAAAGCAGTGGCTTCTCGTCCAGATGGCAGTGGCAGCATAAGCTCCGTTCCCATAGAGTACCTAACAAGGCAAGCTTTGTTGTCCCCCTTCCACACATCATTACAATCTCATTCAAGTCGCAACTTGTGCCCTCAGACTCCCCTTTCTTACGCGCTATGGCCGGTCGTACAAAACAACTGTACCTTCGGACAGCCATTTCCCCCCGTCAGACAACCCCCTTCCCCACGCGTCTCCCCGTGAATTGTTGCGGAAGGGCAGCCCAGCCTCTACCGTGCTGGAAGTAGTGGAGCAGCAGCAGCGACTCACTTTGCCAGTAAGCCCCATTTGCTCACTCTAGCCTCTCGGCCAGCAACATGCAAGGATCACAGGAAAGAGATTCCATGGGAGGAGAGGCATAGGACAGTGCTCCTTGCCATCTTAACGGTACATGAAAATAATCAAGTTCGTTTCCTGTTTGATGGCATCTTTGCATTTTGAACCATTTGCCTCGGAGGCCATCTGCCTTTAAAAAAGGATGCCATTAAAATGTCGGCGACACCCGTCAAAACTCCGAAAAACAGGGTGGCTATTCGGCTGCCGTAAAGTCTCCAGTTTGATAGGGGGAAAACTGGCAGCAACCAACCTTGGGGTATAATCTTAGGGGATTAAATCTGTACGTAACTCAACTCCCGAGTTCTCCCTTTCAAAGGGCCACCCCCTGTTTCTCCAAATTCAGAATCATAAACCTGAACACCGAACATGTACAGTCCAGCATGCTATCTACTCATCGTGGATGCTGCAATTGAGGCACCTGCAGCATGGGCTTTAGTATTTTAGCTGGCATATTAGGCCCCTTTGTGAGCAGGGGATGGCTTAGGCGGTATTCAAGATAATTCATTGGGCACGTCAAACACAGCCTACCTAAGGACGTTAGTATCCTGCTGCAGTAGCAGTCTAATGGAGTGCAAGGCAGAGGGAAAGGCGTCGAACAAGATCTCCACAAAGTGCGCGCTATCCTGTTTTCCTATTGCACTTCCCAGCCCACGTAGACCTCGGTAAAACACCCGCAATGCTCCAGCTGCGCATAAGCGGAAAGAACTATACTGCTGTTCAGCTTCCCAACAAGGCTGGCACAGAGAAAGAACGAGCGCGGAACTCATGCGCATTGATGTGTGTTCTAAAAGGTACAAAGAGAGTCGTTAGCGTGGCAAGAGAGAGAGCCATTGTGTAGTGTGTGTGACTCTCATTGATCATTGCATGGGTGAGCTTGCTTGCCTTTGAGTCTGCGGAGCTGCTGGTAGTAAGTTCTCACGAGCCGTTGCGTCTGCACCACACTTAGCTCGCCACTCATCAGCAGGACCAGACGGTACTGCCTGGTTCCGTAAGTGCGGCGCTCCTCCGGTTTGACGAACGCAGCACTTGAAACTGATTCAGCTGCCGTTCCCTCTCCAGTCGCCCATAGTGATGATGGTGCTGTGGCCCTGTGTAGAACAGGGAAGCGATTGCCTAGGTGTAGCCGCCTCCAAGAAGTTTTGATTTGCACCGAAGAGGGCATGCGTAAAGCCAGTGGAGACACTGTTGCAGCCGCTTGCCTGAGGGATTCAGTGCCGGCAGCTGTCGCTACTGCATTTGCAGGCGCTGGTGCAGCACCTGCAAATACACCATCGCATGTAGCCGAAGTTGAACGTCCGCTCGCTACGGACGAGGCAGCAGGAAGAGCTCGCGGAGCGACAAAGGCTGCTCCTCCTGCCTCTTGACTTCGCAGCAGCGGCAGCTTTTGCGGCTGCTGCTGCGGCAGCAGAGAGGAGCGATGCAAGATGAAAAAGCCCCAAGCGGCGAAAGTCTGCCGTGCTGCCTCCGCAACGGGAAGAGACTGGTGGTCCTTGTGAGGCCTCTGCATCCCGTGCGGCCTTCGAAGTTCGCGGCAGGAAAAGCCACTCCACGAAGCAAGAGCGCAGCAGCTCAGCTGCACATTTTGCAAAAGGAGCAGGCACAGCACTAACGAGGGTAACGGACGCCACAGGAATGCAGGGGCCCCCTGGGGCCCCATCCTCGCGGATCCGGCCAAGAGCTTTCTCGCCAGAATCCTGCAGCTAACTCGCAGTGAGGGAGAGTAGATGCTCCAAGCTCCATTCAGCACTCGGCGAGCAAGGGGGGTCACCCCATGAACACCATGGGCCTTCGTCCTGCAAGACTACGCGGTTCCTTTTGCTGCAGCCAAAATTCCAGTCGCTGCCCTAGTGGCTGCTCCTTCGTCAACAGCTCGCATTTGGTACTGTTGCTACTGCAAAAAAATAGCTGCAGCTGCAGATCCAACGGATCCGGCGTTAGGCCTTCAGCTCGAATCTCACGTTACACCTCAGCCGTAGAGAGAGACCTTTCGGCGAGTGTCTCGACAGGAGCACAGAATGCTGTCTGATTTATATTCTCGTGAGACTCGAAAATTGGCCTCGGAGCAGGGGATGGGGGGAAGGGGGGGCCCGAGGGCCTTGCCTCGCGTGGGCAGCAGCAGCAATAACGGCGGCACCAACTCGTATTTAGCGCTATTGTTATTCAGAAAGTCGAGCAGAAAGCTGCCGATTCTGAGGACTAAAACTTCTTGTTGCCCATGTCAAAGGCGGAAGAACCACCGGGGCCCCCCTACCTGCCTGCCAGCGCACAGCCTGGCCATAAAAGGCTATTGAGGGAGCTTCCCGCCAACTGGCGCTGCCCTTTGTGCTGCCCGTTACTTACCTAAACATGGCATGAGGAACAGTTGTTGGACTTCGGCTTACAGAGCTTTTCTCGCTTTTTCTCTACCGCATCCCTTGCCGTTGCCAGAGAAGCTGCTTTTGTTCAAACCCACTGCGGGTAACGTGCGTGAAACTCCGAACTTAGCCAACGAAACAGTGGAAGGGGACGCTATTTTGAATTGAGGGGATCACTACCAGTAATTTCATCATGAGCAGAACGCTTTCTTCCCACTCAGAGGTTGTTGCTGAAGACTAAGCAGCCCCTGTGACCCCGTGAGGGACTGCACTCACTGCACCGTTTGTATCCATTCGAAAATACGGCCTCTTCCGCCGCTTCTCAGTGGATGCTTCTGCAGATGCGAAGCTTTCAATGAAGGAAGATTGAACGTCCTTCACCTCTCGGTAGCACAGCCAGGGCCCCCAATGGAGTTTCAGAGCGCTTCCCTTGATGGTCCTTCGGATGCCCCTTGTTGCACCCACAGTGTCAGCAGCAGCGGAAGCGGTACAGATGATTCTCTAGAGGCAGTGCTTCAGTCTCTGCCGTGTGGTTTCTTGTGGATACATCGGGGGTCTGGCGGCCGCTTGCGGAAAGCAGCAGACAAAACTTTGCAGGCTCTCCAAAAGGTGAGGTGCTTCAGAGCTTAACAAGGCATCGTCCATTGCTGCTGTGTATTTACATTTTTCCATGCATCACCAGCGCTGCTAGCCTCGCCTGCAGTTTTGCTTGGCTTCAGTTGCTGCAATCGAACGGCAAGAGTGCCTGGACCAACACAACAGCTGATGCTTGTAGTATTATTGCCAGTGTTTCTCGCCGCCACCATTGAGTGACGACAGGGGAGCTTTAGAAGCATTAGCGGCAGTGGCAAGTGTACAACAAGCAGAAGCACTCTTGATGAGTATACCTACTTTTATTCCAGCGACCACCAGAGACTCCGGCGTCTGGCACTCTGCATGTTGTTGCTACTGCCACAGGAGGGAACTTTTTGTCTGGTGGCTAAGGGAGTAGCAGCAAATCGCTGCCTTTCCGTTGCTGAGATAGCCAAGAGACATGTTGTTCGTCATGGCGGAGAGGTGCAGATTAGATGCTTTTTTTCGGGCCTTGGGGTGAGGCACATCAGCGAGTTCTGTAAAAGCTTCAGATGGCAATGTGCCTTTCAAGTGACTGCCGCTACTGTTGTTGTCGTTGGTTTCGCTGTATGACCTTGTCTGTGATTTCTGATTACCGGGAGCCACTGCCTACGCAGATGTGGGCCCGGATGCTGTAGGAAAAGCTTCTAGTGCTCTTACATGCGCGCAGAAATAGCTGCGACTACAACTACAGGAGCGGTGGCAAGGGCAAGTCTTTTTCAGTAGCTCTACCGGCCTCTGCGTGTTTACCTTCTGTGACTGTTGTCTCAGGCAGAGGGAGAGAAACGGCGAGAGTCTATCCACCTGTTTTTGCTGCTTGGTGTAACCAGACAGCCTAGCTTAACCACCAACACTGGAGGTCTTCAAGTGCCTTTGCAACAAAGGCAGAAGGCGTAGTTCTCCATCATGCAGGTAGACGCTTAACCTCATACTCAGTACAAACTTGACAAGCAATTGAAAATGCTTTTAATGAAGTTTTCGCCTTTCCGCATCCGCTCGTCCTGATTTGAGGGGAGTGGGACACTCCGCAGCTGATTGCGCATAGCGTCTAGTGCATGTACAGCGTAGCGTCTTGTTGCATCGATGAAACGTTACTCTGCAACGGCTGACAAACAAGTCGATTCGTCAATCATTTGCTACTTCATTAAAAACACAAGTGCAGTAGAAAAGGCTCAGGTGTAGCTTAGCCCGGCACATAAGGGTATTCGTGTGCCGTCCTCTGTTCCTGTGTCATTTTCTCGCTGATTCTTTCGCTGAAGCCTTCGCATAGAAGCGCTGTAACCTAAGTCAGTCTGTAGCAATGCTGTTGGTTGCCGATGTTACGGCAGGTTCAGCCAGCTGTTAATGGTGCTGAAGACGTTCGGAGAGAGGCTGCCTTTAGAATTAGCTCGTCCCTCCCTGGTACTTTCCATTGTATTGTAGCTTATTAATATCGTGAGAGTTTCAAATATATATGCAGTGGCTTATCCAGAATAGCACAGGCCTGGATTCGTGCTGTTGTACATTCAGGTCTTAGCCAGGTGTGCACTTGCAACAGTGTATTCATTTCTGTGTGGTGCGTCTACACAGAGGTACCTGATATGGCTTTGTACTTTTCCAGCCATACATTATGCCTCTTGTTTGTCAGCTTCTAAGTAGGGGATATCCCTAGGCGGTGGAACAATATGTGGAGACTTGTCCTCGGCGTAGTTCGAGGAACTTCTTGCCAGTGTGTCCAACAGCTACAAACCACCGACTGAAGCCAAACAAGAAGACGGAGGGGCTCCAAACCGACGGATTGCCACTGGCATTGGGACTTAGGGACAAGAATATTAACGATAAAAATGTCATGAACACGTGAGCATAACAGCCTCCGCTGTTCGCAGTAAGCCCGAAACAATGTGGTACGAGCTGTACTTTCATATGCCAGAGATCAGTGGCTGTATCCAATTGCGTAGGTGCTTCAACTTTTAGGGAAACATGTGAGTAAGCTTAGATCTCCGCACCAGTATGCATGCCTTGCATGTTCAACAGGTGAACTGCGGGTGGAGAAAAAACAGTGGCGCTGCTGACCCCTAGCGATTATGCTTACCGCTTATCCTACGGAACGTAGTGGCGATATTTTAGGCAACGCGGGGGGGAACTATGAAACGCAGTCTAATTCTTGATACGAAAAAAATGAGTGGCTGAAGATAACTTTGAGCATGACCAGTCCCCCCTCAAGAGGAGCTCAAGTGCGCAGGCACCCGGCCAAGCAATACCATAAAAGCAGCATCTGTCAAATCCTAGATTGCCTCTCATTTTGCCGTTGCCCTTAGGAGCTAATGATGATTTTCTAAAACTTTGCGGAAAAGGAAAGTGCTTCTTCAGCGAATAAGGCACTCCCCCAATCTTTTGTGCGAAGCTTCTTTGCAGCTTATCAAGGATGTTTTAATGTGGGGTTAACAAGAAGCGTCAGCAGAAAGCATAGGATCGTGAGCCACATAGCCTAGAAGTTGAAACAAATCGTCAGTGGCAGCCATTGGGCTATTCTGTTAGTGTTCTATTCCCGGCTGGGAAAAGGAAGTACAGATGGAGAGCACTGAAATCGCTTCTGCAACAGCTGCTATTCTGAAACTGCTCTACATAGTGATAAGGCTGCTTTTGTGATTTCAAGGGAATGTACAGCTAAGGCAGCTGCTACTGCTGAAGCCTGTGTTTGTCCCCTCCCTCCTCCATATATATCACGGTGCGTTGAGCGTATGCATTCGCCGCATCTGAGAATTGCGGACTGCGAGCTGGCTTTCGTTTTGCTGTTGTTGATGCTCCTGCCTGCAAGGAACAGAGAGGTGGGGTTCTTGTTGCGGCTGGTGCGGTGCTTCCTGTTGCAGGTGGTCCTCTTGTAGAGGTGTTGTTTTCGCAAGAGAACAGCTGAAGGGGGAGAAACGGCCTTCAGGCCTACCGGCATGAACCTCAACGCCAGGAGAAATCAACGCCCTGAACAATAGTTCCTGCGGCGAGGAGGGCTTTAAGGCGCTCAACTGGCTTTGCAATGGAGAATCCAGATGCAGGTCTTGCTGTATCTGCTGATGCAGATTCTGGTTAGGCTCTGCGCGAGCTACTGCTCCGCAGCTGCTTCCCACGAGGCTGACCGTTGCAAGGCCTGGGACGTGGAGAGGTTCGCCATGTTGCGGAGGGCTTTTCTTTGACTCCTCGGTTCCACAGATAGCAGTGTGTTGCTGCTCCTCCTGCTGTGTCTCCACTTCATACTGCTGAAAACCCTGGTAAGCCGGCCTCTGCTGGTGCCTTTCGTGTTGCTGCCCGTCAAGCAGCGCTTGCTGCTGGGGTGTGGGGTCTTGCGGCATGAGCTGTTGGTGCGGTGGCTTTTGCTCATGGTGCTGGAAACACCTATCTGGATTTTCCCCTAGAAATTCTGGAGGAATGAGAGCCCAATTTTGCATCTCTCGCAGGCCGTCTGGAAGCTGTGCGACTGATCTTTCCGAGGAATGCTTCATTGTGTCTTGCATGCATGGTTGGTCCGAGGTTGGCAGCAAGAAGTGAGACGGAGGCGCAGCAGAGAGAAAGGGGCGGCCGCAGTACTCAACGCCTTCCGAATTACCCGAAAACATCTCAGTCTCGTGAAGTCCATATTCCTCAAGGGGGTAATGCAGCTCTCGTGACGGCCGTTGGTGCTGCAAATGGCTCTGCTGGTGGTATGAAAGCAACGAAGAGGAGACCTGTCCTCCTCCCGTTTCCCGAGGCTGCTGTGAGCAGGCAAGCCTGGCATTGACTTTGCTGATACTACGGCTCTCGCTAGTGCTGCCGCTTGCCCTCCCTAGGGGGCTCATTGTAGGCGTCGCGACTTCACGCTGAGTAAAAAACAAGCGCAGCAAGCTGTGGAGGGCCTCTTGCTCCTGCAAGTGCGCATGCATATTTCCCTGCTGGTGCCGCTGCTGCAAGTCATCCGTTTGCTGCTTTGCGCTATTATTTGTCCACAATCGCTGAAGAGTGGGCGCTGGCTCGTTCGTGTGCAGCACAAGGTCTTGCAGCCCTTCGTCGCCTCGGTTTGCGTTCAATAAAAGGCCCAGTTCTTGACTAGCTGGTGTCTCTCCTGGCTCTGCAGGAGTGCGAAGCAACAACTGAGGCATATCTGCATCTTCCATGTACTGCTCCTTTCTCCGCCTCAGAAAACGGGGGTTCGCATGTAGTGACTGCATGCGCAGGTTTGATAGCTGCTGCAATTCTTGTCGGTGCTGATGTTGCTGCTGCGTTTCTTGTCGGTGCTGATGTAGCTGCTGCAGTTCTTGTCGCTTGTGCTGATGTTGCTGCTGCGTTTCTTGTCGCTGCTGCCCGTTGAAATCGAATGCCTGCAGCAAGTCGGTTGTTGTCCATTTTGCGGGGCGATGGTGCGTTTGTGGCTGCTGATGGTGTTGCCATGTTGCGTCAAGCGGGTGCAGAGTGTAACTCGACGCGTCACTGTGCTGAGAGTGCTGCAGGTGCTGTTGCAGGAAAGGCCTGTGTAAATTGGGGGGCACGAGTCTCCGTCTGCTCCCTCGTAAGCCTCCTGGAGGATCTCTTGCCTGTGCAGCAGCGGCGCTTGCAGCTGCGAATGACTGGGCATGGCCTTGAGATCCCTCACCCTGAGGCTCTGCGCCAGGCGTGGCCAGAGGCTGGGGGTATTCGACAGGGGCTTTCTGTCTTTGCAGAGGGAAAGGCTGATGCGAAAGAATATCCGAATAAAAAGCAAAAGAGGCCTTGTGCAAAGCACTACCGGATCCTGGTTCTAGGTCACTATGGTGCTCTGATGGCGCTGTCAACCCGTCCAAGGGCGGCTTGCTGCTGCTACTGCTGCTACTGCTGCTACTGCTACTGCTGCTGCTGCTGCTTCGGGTGTCGAAAATGTGCTGCTGCTGCTCTCCTGTGCATCCAACATGCGCCATGGGCACGACCACAGAGGGTGAGGTCCGAAGATAGGTGGCGTCCCTTACAGCTGAGCACCAAGCAGGAGAAAAACTGAGCCGGCGACTGCGCGCTAAGGGAGCAGCAGATACCTTCGCTGTCTCGGGAGACACGGCTAGTGGGTCCACCACTGACCCGTGAACATCCTCACCGGGGCCTCTGTGTCTGCGCCTGTAGTTTCTGTGCTGTCGCAACTCCTCGATGCCGTGTGCGTGCCTGCATCCATCCCCCGCAGAGCACCGGCCTTTCTTCCAGCCATGGCAAAGATTCCTAAAAAATGCGCATCAGCCTGCAACAATCAAAGCCTTAGTAATGCCTTAGCACAGCTGCCTATATATATAGACGCCACAGTGAGCTTGTTGGAAAGGTACATATATGTATATGTATACATATATATATATGTATATATATATATATATATATATCTGAGACGGCAAGGGGTAATACGCCCCACCCTCTTCTACCCCTCGGTCTGAGAGCTCATACAGCAGGGGTACTCAAGACCAATTTGCGCTACCAAGGCCCTTGTCGTCGTCCCTTTGTGCGTAAGGGCACAGTTGAGGCATTCAAAACTGAGCTTCTATTCATTAGAGCAGAGGTGAAGTGCGGGCCAGGAAGGAGGAAGGGACTATCTGTCGAAGCTCATGGAGCATCTCCTTGGAGCATCTCCTCACGTTTTATAGAGAGGCAGAGTGTGCTTCAGCTCCTCAACCGCGTGAGCGTAGGGACAGGTCGGATCTGTGCATTCTCCATTTTGCTTCTTCTGGGGGCACATCCGCGTCTGCCGAAGATCAGGCAGAGGTCTCAGGTCTTCTCTGCTGTGTGCAAAGAGACAACGAGAACCTCTGGAACAAACAAAACCTCGCTGAACATAGGGACACATTTTGGTCTGCAGTGAAAAGCACAAGCAATAGACAGCGGCACACAAGCATGCAATGCAGAGAATAATACGAATACCTTGACGTTAAACGCACTTCGCCATGTTTGTAGTAACAAGAGCTCCTACAGAAATACTCCTAGAGAGCCCTACAGGCCTAGTCTCCAATTGTGCGTTGGGTCCTTTGGATGCAAAATCCTACCAAAGTGCACAGGAGGCTAATAAATGGAAGCACAACAACAAGTGTCGATATTCAGCAGTGTTTACGTACCTTGACAAAGTGTGGCCTTAACAAACAAGCAGCAGAAGAAGCTGTGTTGGTGGAACCGATGAGCGCTGCGCTCGGAGGTGTATTTTCAAGGTGGTAACTGCCTATTTTCCCCAGGCCCGCTGACAGTGATGCCCTGCAGGAATCTAATCCCTTCGGCAAATGATACGTGGCAGTCGTTTCGTCCGGGAGGAGACCTGTGGGGTCTTCGGTTGACTGGCTGAACTGTAGGGAATGTTCCTCGGCCGATGTGCCTGACTGTCTAGGCGCCATTGTCGTCGTCAAATGTTAGCCTCCAAGTAAAGTGGCTATGAAACTTGCGTGTACGTTGATACTGGTGCGTTGCTGAGGGTGGATTGGCTACACATTCAAGAACGAGCCATGCTCATCTCAGACGCGTGGGGCAGGACCAGCTTCTGCAATGCTACATAAGAAAGGAGAATCCAGGGTTCCACAACAACTATTGAGTCCTTCAGATCCAGCTGCAAACATAAGCACTGGTGGCGCACTCTTTCTCCTCAGTACTAGAGATGGAAAAAACAACGCACGAGACTCTGGGGGAATGTGAAGAGGATCAAAAAAGCCCTCAAATAGCGTCTTTTCAGGCACAACAGGAAGCTATAACCTACAGTGAAGGGGGGCGAATGCCTCATCTTGTCTTCATGGTAAAGGACAAGAAAGTAGGCGGGGGTGTCTCGACACCTCACGTGGACCAGTCTCGGCCTCGAGGGGGTGAGCGGCGCCTTCTGTGCCCAAAGTGCTTGTTTAATGGTTTTTAGGAACGTTAAGTTCAAAGCTCGAGCATTATGCAGCAAAATCTATAAAATATCGCAAGTACCCCATGAGCAAATCACGATATTGCGTGTTCTTGGTAGCCTAGTCCATCTTCTCCCCACGATCCACGCCGTCCGGGGTGTGGGCTGCATTGCTACGACTAAGGATGACAGCAGCCTGAGGCGCCTAAATTACAGCTTTTCAAAAGAGATTCGATCAATTTGGGTAGGCCAAGCAATGCTGCCGGAACCTTCTGCGGCTTGTCAAGCAGCAAAGTTATCGCGTCACGGCTTGGTGCACCCCAGGAGTACCGAGCGGAACAAGAAAGGAGGGAATCGCTTTTGTTATCATGAATCCTTTTGCCTGTTTGACTTTTTATATCGAGCGAGTGAGCTCGGAAGCAGCGTAGTTGCTGCGGAACCATAATTGTAGCTGCCCCAGCTTGTTCGCTCTCTCCCTCACTTCTGTGTACCAGCTACCTAACGTACCTGACTGTAGACATCCCGCATTAATTCTTGCGCTCATACGCGAGACATAATGGAAGTAGCGCATTAACAAGTGTAGCGTTAGCAAATTCTCCAAATGCCCGTCGGAGCACTTGTTTTGGCACTAGCTGGGCAGAGAACTGTCAAACCCAAGTGCTGCGGCCTCTAGAGAAATAGAAAATAGTTCATGTTTTCTTACCAATGTTGTTAAGATATAGTTACAGCCCGGTCCCCTTAACTGTGAACACGTGATGCTGCCAAGGCGCAGTCTTGATGCACTCAAGGCCCCCCAGCCTAGCGTCTGAGGACACAAGTGCAGGCTAAGCAGTGTAATACAGGAAGTGGCTTGTGCATCTGAATGCTTTCCAGCATCTTTTTGGCTCCTCATAATCAATGATCTGCGGCGACAATGCTCACGAATATGCGTTTATATAGGCTTAATTGCAGGTGTTGACAGGTGTCCAGATCCTCTAGTCAGAGCGCAAACAGCATGCACGATGGGCTATAGCAGCAGCATACCAAAGTTTGCACGCTATAGCCCGCATGTATGAACTCAGTGTTCTCCACATATAAAGAGACGCCCTTCTGTGTTGATGACTATGGAAAGTGCTTGGCTCTCTTAGTAAGGCAACAGACAATTGCTGAAGTACCGGTTCGTTCAAAATTTTTGAACAATAGTAAATAATATCTGAAAAAAATGTTTATCATTGGATTTATGTCTGTTTTACCATTTCGTACACTGCTTGAGCTGCTGTCGGCTTCTTCGTATAGTGCAGCTGGAGCATGAGGCGGTTTCGCAGCAGGCTAACTTAAACCTCGATATTTTGTAATATACTAGTTATGTTTAGCTAAGTACTTGAGAGTAACTGAGATTTTGGTGTGGCTGTATGTATATGATTATCATAGAATAACTTTATCTGAAAAGAACTATCAACCTCATGCGTATGCGCTAGTTGCCTGGTGCATCTAGTTGTAAGCGCTCGCGGTGCTGTGAGCGTTCAACAACGCGCACCGCAGCTGCCTTCGTACCCTATCCCGAAACCCTGGAAACCAAGGGCACTGAAAGAAGAAAGCTCTCTTGTGAGAACACTTGAAAATTTTTTTTTGGGGTTTCCGCTAAATTTGTTAAAAGATGGGGCGTTACAGTGTGCTCAGGCGTTTTGGGTTTCTTCTACATCCACCTTAACTTCATTGAAATGGGACCATTCCACACACAGGGAGTGATAGAGATATGTTTAGGGTTTACCTAAGCAGTGAAGAGGGAAATGCGTAAAAACTGAAAGGCTCCCTGGAGCTGCACACTGAAGCAAAAGAATTCTTGAATACATGTGATGACCGGAGTTTTTGAAGTAAAGTAGACACACTGGAGTAACAGGCAAAGGGCGAACGTGTTCGATGCGTTTGTGGAGAGGCAGCTGAGCCAGATTGCTTATTGTAACCAGTCGAATAAGCCAGAGTTACGGCCAGTGAGAGAGGAGGCAAGCAATGGCTCGGCCTACCACAATTACCAAACAGGCGGAAGGGCAGCTGCATAGGCATTTAAGCCGAGCTTCAATTCGTACCATTTGTATCGGACACGGCTACTACAGCAGAGTTGAGTTGATGCGCTCCTGTATGTGCAAGACAATAACTAGGCAGTGGTGTCACCCTACTGCCTCCGTTTTATCCAGAGCCGCAGAAGCGGTTAATGGATGCCAAATATGCGATAATTCATGAAATGGTTAGGTTAGTAAATGCAAGGATTATTGCCTTAATCGGTGCAAAGTATTCCAAGGGGCCTTCTGCTTGGGGCCCGTCGAATGCCCCCCTCAGCCCCCTTGTCCCCCCTACGTCGCCCCAAATTGGTCTATGCATCAAAAACCCATATAGATTAACGTTTCAACGCTGTTTTCATAATTTTATTACAAAGGCACTGATCGTTACGCTAGGGGTCTGTTTCCTTCGACCCTCCGTGAGTCGCTAACTAGGCGCCTGCCCTCTTCCTTCTCGTCACGGCCTTCTACCATGATTTAATGATTAAGCTTGATCGCTCTCCAGCAAGTGCTGCCCTTATACACCTTTCACGGGGTCTCTGTGCGGCTCACTAGCTCTTCGCTCAGATGCCGCCCTCCTCACAGATCACACGCACTAAAAACAAGCGTGAAGAGCAAACCATCCATTCACACACCTTGCGACCCTACAGAAGTAGCGCATACACTCCTCTCACCCAGGTTTTTCCCGCTGGTTTCTCCCACCCTGAATCATGCAAAGACAAAGAGTGCTAAGTCGGAGACTTTTTTGTTTTCCGTCGGACTCGATGTCTCCGGTTCCAATTCCTACGTTTCGACACTTCTACAGGGTCATTCTGTTTTTCCTCCTTCCGTTCTGTTCCATAGCTACTTCATCCTGCATGAACATCGGCTCCACCCGATTGCCCAACACCAGCCTCCTAAGAACTACGGCCTCCCTCCTTCCTCCCACACACACCATCATAAACGCAGGCCAAGAGAGCCTGCGCCTTTTTGCTTCCCGCCTTGCGCTAGGCCAGCTGCGGCGACTTAGAGAGGGTTTGTATGCCTACTGCCCTCCAGATTCTGATTCCCCCAAAACTGCCAGCTCCGCTAACGGCTCCGCAGAGGTCTGCCTGCACCCTTCTGGAGCTTTCTACCCCCCCTCAGTTGCTGACTTTCTCAGCGTGTGCCCCGTGTTCTTCGTGGCGGACAGAGGGGGTTCCCTTGTTGCAGCTTCGTACCCCGCAACAGACACTGCATTACTTGCCGAAGCCCCGAAAGCACAAAACACTCACCAATTCCAAACAGGAGCCGCCGCTGCTTCTTCACCTGCCCATGCACTCTTTTCCCTCGGAATATTCTTCATGAGTGCAAAGGATGCGAAAGCTTATCTACACCACGTATCCAAGGATTCGTCCTCTCACTTCCACGTTAGATCTACGACCCTCCGCAAGGCTTACGGATGCTTGCGGTACGTCGACTCAAATGGCCGACGTGCAGCAGGGGAGGAGACCGATGGAAGGATTTTATCGCTCTTTAGGCGAACCAGGCGATTCTTCTCGGGATCTCAAGGAAAATCGATGCGATGCATTTTGGTTCCCAACACACAAACCCTCTGCAATGAGCTAAGTAAAAGTGGCAAGTTCGAAGGAATACCCGTGTACACCTTGCCAGCCATTGACACAAGGGGCGACATCGCAAAGAGCCGAGTTCTTCGACAACTCCGCGCAAAGCTGGAGCAAAAGCTCCGACGGAATAAATCAACAAGCAGGCCGCTGTGCTACCCACTGCTTCCCATAGAGACGTCTCCCGGCCGTTGGATCCTCGCTCTTGCTTTCAACGGCAGCCTGCGGCAGCCGTTCTTTTGCAGTGACAGGGACGCAATCGCTGCCTACAGGGCTCTTACTGCTACGCTCCCACCAGGCTTTGCGGAGCCATCCCCAAAACTGACTGTATACAGCCTAGAGAAAGTGCTCAACAACCCACATTCCCTCCCTACTAACGACTCTTCTAGCCTCCAAGGAGGGCAGGAAAGGTTGCCAACTCTGCTTCTACCAGACACTGAAGAGATCGCCCCCGACGAACTGTCATTTAAGTCGATTTAATCCATTTGTCCAGCTGAAAGCATTCGAACTATTACAAAACGCTATTCCAGCCAAGTAGATTTCTACCAGTTGGTGGCTTCTAGTGAAGCCTAAATACGCCGCCGAAGCGGATTATAGACTGAGGGGAGAACCTCGCCGAGCACATTCACGTTACTCGGTGCATACCAAGACAAGGTCTGCTGAGGCGACGAGGAAACAGAGGCATTTAGCCACCGAAACCGTACAGGGTGTGACCTTGGCGCTTAAGGGCGTACACAACGTCCATGGCGGTAACGGTCTTTCTGCGAGCATGCTCGGTGTAGGTAACCGCGTCCTTGATGATACCCCCAAGGAAGACCTTGAGAACACCACGAATCTCTTCGTAGATCAGCCCAGAGATACGCTTCACACCACCCCTGCGCGCTAGACGGCGGATAGCGGGCTTGGTGATACCCTGAATGTTGTCCCTAAGGACCTTCCTGTGGCGCTTGGCACCGCCCTTTCCCAACCCCTTGCCTCCCTTTCCACGTCCAGACATCTTCGCAAAGATTGGAAAACAGCAGACAATTCACGATAGCAACCACTCAATAACGGATGTGGGAGGAGCAGACACGCGGGGCGCGCATTCGGACGCGGCCCGGGCAGCAGCAAACCCGGGGGTAGGGGCGGCCGGCTGAGTAGCTAGCCTGCTAGTCCGTGCTGGGCGAATGCACCGTGCGCACCATCGCTTTTCTAGAATCGTCATACATTACTACTTTTTAATTCAAAAAAATCTTGACACATTTATTTTGATGATTTTGAAGAACTTTGCCAACCAAAACTCAAGAAGTCTATACACAACCATGCACTACTTTATGCATGTTGAATGCAGGGTGGTGCCTCTACCCCACCCATCCTGTAGCACCCCTCACACCCCACCTCACGCCGTTCGGTGCTCCCGTGCCAAGTGTATGAGGTTTTCTGTGCTGATCCATTTTGTGAAGAACAGCCAGTTGTTGGTTTTGCTGGTATTGTCGTATCACAGCCTTTGTTTTGTATTCACAGCCATGCGGCGGCTGTGCTCTCGAGAAGATAGTTGCACTAGAGAAAGGCCCTCGCCATGTTCTCCGTGTAGCCTTAGCACGGTTTCACCTAGGTAGATGGCATCTTTAGCAGCCTTATTCTGCAGTAACCCCTAACATGGTAAGTCTACGGCTCCGGGCACGGAATAGAAATTCATTGGCGTGGTATTCATGTGGATGCTGCCGGCTTGCCTGTTGGAGGGGCTACGCCAGTACATAGGCTTTGTGGGAATCCTCACTTAGGGGCCTATGTAGCTGACTTGGACCAACGCTGTAGTGCACCAAATTCGCTACCCGAATTGCCTCCGTAGCGCTGTAGGGTTTTGTCGCGCTTGGGGAGTACGGTAGGTGGTGCGTCTCTAACGTACACAACTGTGATAAAGGAAAAGGGGGTGGTTTGGTCGCTGCTTTCCTGCAAGTTGATTGCTGATGGCAAAGCGTAATTCAGAGTGGCACATAATCCCATAGTTCTGTCACTTTTTTCTTGAGCGTCCCTGGGGTGTTTTGCACAGATCTCGGGGTCCAATCCCAGAACATCTGGGACTGACGGGTTTATAGAGGATAAAGAATGTAGAATGGGCTCATGTAGCCGTGGAAAATGGCTACAAGGTGTTGGGTGGGGATGAGGGTCTATGGGCGAGTTTCGGTCTGAATTGCAACTTAGGAATATGAGTATATTATGTAGAAAGTAACTCAAAATGATGTTCGAGTCGTGTGCGGAAGGCCCTTGTCGATGCGTTCTTTAGTCCCCTCCGCACAGGGGGCACATGAAGGGGAGTCCAATTCTGCTCACAAAGATTACTGCCCAAGGAGAGGAGGATTTTTGCATTTCGCTTTGGACACGGCCCCTGGATTGTTAGGATGTAAAAAGCATTGGCTGGAGTCAGAGGAATATATATACCAATGCTGCTATTTTGTAGTTTGGTGAGGCAGGAAGCGGAAATTGGGGATGTTTTTCCAACCGTAATTTTTCGCCGTTCGGCGACACGTGAAGAATTAGGTCTAATGGATTCGATTTCTGGTAGATGCCACTAGGCAGAGTGAGGGAAGGATGGGGGCAGCAACAACAAAGGTGAATGTGTATTTGTTCTGGCGTACCATTGCTCCTAGCAAGCCGCATATTCTGGAGTTTTGCAGATAGGACTGTATCTAACTAGGCCTCTCCTATAGCCTGTTTCCTGATCCATTCCAGAGGGCTTGGTGCGATTAACCGGCGTGGCAGTGTCAAGTCTCCGGGGTGTTTGAATCTGCATTTCACTACCACTGTCATGGTTTCTCCTAAGCGCCCGCCATTGCGCCGGCGCTTCGGTTTCTCTGCTGTATTCTGACATCTGATCCAGCCTTTGTACATGCAGCTAGGGCTGCCAAAGGTACTTTTAGTGCTGCTCGGCACATGAAATACTGGTATTTCCTGTATAGCTGCCGCTGTGGGCTCTCACCCGTGCTAAATTTACTGTTGTCCTCAGTGGTGACGGCACCATTTTGGTCAGGCACTTCATTATCCAGTAAAGGCACTGCCGAGGCTGCACGAAGCCGGGAAGTCACTGGTCTGGATAGGTTGTAACCATATATGCACCCACAGCCGATTTTTTTGTAGTTGTTTTAGAAAAGTGCTACTGTGGAGACGGCCTGCCCTGGTTGCAACAATAAGTGCTAACCTGCTTAGAGCAGGCCCTCTCCTTCACAGAAAGCGTTATACTAGCACTACCAGGGGTAACTGGGACTATTCTGCCGTATTTTTAGGTATCTAATGTGCATTTACTAGCTTCACTGATACTGTGAAAGATCCCAGGAGAGAACCAAGCATCGCAGCCTCGTGCAAACCCCACGGTGAAGCTGCCTTGTAACTGTCGCCACTATGGTGTTGGTTCTGATGAATGAACATATAGCATGAGTAGCGTATGTAATGGCTTTAGCGGATGGGACAAATACATTCTTTGAAGATAGCAAACGTGGCAGCAACAGTGCAGGGAGAGGCGAAGTACCTGCAATTTGTAGGCTCGTCTGTAGACCTTCAGGCTTACAGAGAGGGGGACACGAGAGCACCCCGAAGGTGGGTGACAGCGGCAGCAGCAGCAAGCGTCCATCCTGACTGCTACCCGCATGTATGTACTTGACTTACCCGATCTCCCTTTACGGATGACTTCTGTTTCTCTGGGGCTGCATGTGGTGGACAAATACCGAGCAACTGCGGCATACATTTACAGCGGCTCAACGATAATTCTGCTCACGGTGCCGGTAGTACTGCTGCCACATATCTTGTGCCGAAGATGTTCCTTAGGCGGCGGCTGGTAGGACAAAAGTCCCTATTGTGCAGTGCAACAAGTACCGCCCGCTGCAGGCTGGAGGTTGTTTGTAGCTGCTCTCGCTGCATGCAGCTACGTGCTACTGCTTATGGAGGCGTGATGCATCATGAGCTGCTCCCACAGCGCTTGTTGTAACAATATGTGCTATTATGGTAGGAACTGCAGCCGGAAGTCTTATCGCAGGCTTGACTGCTTGCGGAGGTGGACTTTGCCAACACAGTTTCGTGGCTCGGTGTCACCTAAGGCAGCGGGCAGCTACTGGAGCGTGTAAAGACTGCACCTCATCATTTCTGCCTCTTTGCTATTCTCAGCTGCTCCAACGCATGGGAGAGGATTTGAGAATAAGTGTACAAATGTGTGGAGTGCTCCTGCTGCTGATACAGCTGTGGAATCAGAGCCGGACGCTGCTGTTGAACCATATAGGCTAGCATCACCAGTTTTTTTGGTAGCTCGATAGGTTCTAGCTGCGGCAGCATGTACTGAAACACTGGTTCCTCGCGCTCCTAACTCTCTGGTTTTTCTTTTGCTGCAGCTACAGCAGAGCCGAGTGCATTGAGATAGCACTGGCTGTGCCACCTGTACTTACTGGAGGATTTTTGAGCCGTTGCTTCTACCACGATGGCAGACGGGATCGCTGATGCATCTGTTCAAGCTGAAGCTCCTGCTGACCTGGCGGATGACCGCCCACGTCGTTTGTCTTGGCTTGCGCCTTAGCTAGGGCGTCGAGCGAATCACGGTCTATGGGATAAATCTTTCATTGAAATGCCTTTCGATACATGAAAATGCGTCTCAGCTTCTAATGACGCTTCGCGTTACGCCATCCAACTGTCCCGTAACACTGTAATGACATGATGCCACTGATGGTTCTTAGTGCTATGTTACAGTTTAAACCTCAGTAAGCAAATGAATTTTTTGCTGCAGCAGAGTTTACATTCCTTAGACTGACTAACTGGATTTGTATCCCTGTCCTTTTAGTAGTGTAGGCCCTCCTCTAGAAACTGTCTATGCGGGTCCCTGCGAGCCTTGATGAGACCCTACTCTCAACAGGCCTACATGCTTTTAATTAAATATTTGCCTTTGACGCTATAGGGAGCTATGGTAAATGTCGAAGCCGCCCCGGGGGCTCTTACTGACACCACTATGTAATTTTCCATCATATGAAGAAGAGCAGCCAGCTATGAGATTGGGGGGATCTCTGAGGCAAAAGAATTGGCCCTAGAGTGAGATCCGATAATCGAATCACTCTAGGCGGGAGCTTTACTCATGTGTTTGCCTCCCTAAGCGCTGTCGCCAGGGAAAACCGCTCCATTCCCCATCAGGCATAACTGCTGCTTGAGTTGTTACTAAGGTCTTGTAATAGTCTTACCGCAGCATGCAGCTAGCCAACTTTTCGAACTGGAAAGTTCATCCGTTGGATTGGATTTGCTTGTAACGGATTGAGGATAAAAATGTGCAAGGGCCTCCAGACGTGGGCCGATGGGCCTCTGTGGAGGTCCTTTTCTGAAGCTCTAACAATGCCTGAGACATATTCCCGCTAACTCTTCCACTGCTCCGGCAGCTCCTTCTGCAGGGGCCTACTTCGATATTGAAGTTGCCCGTGATAGTCCTGTTGTCGCACCGAATAACAAAGAAACTGTTGTTGCTGATCATTGTGCTACTGCCATGGAAGCTCCTGCTGTTGAGGGGGTGCCCGAAGGTATTGCAGCTGCTACTGCTTCTGCTACCGAGTGGCTATGTGCCTGCCAATACTTATGATGCAGAGAGTGAACCACGAGCAGCGAGCGTACATGCTTCTGGCCGTCCTCCTGCGATTTTCATCACTCGGGGTGCTATTGATGTTGCTACTTGCCCATCTGCTCTTCATCTTGCGTCTACTGGTGCTGGTTTTGCTCTTGCCGAAGTGTGCCACCCGTATCTGCTGCATCAGTGGGCGTAGGGCCCCTAAAGCTTCTCCCATGCATGAGGCGAGAAAAGCACTATATCGAGTGTAAAGTCTTATGCTTTCCTTTTCCTACTCGGAGCGTGTCAAGGCAATTCTGCTGCTGAGTTGCTTTTTGCGGTAGTGGGTGATGGGCTTGCTCTTGTGGCACGCATTCGCGCCACTACGGTGGCTAATGTGCCTGAAACTTGCACAGATTAGGCAATTGTGTTTTGTTATCATTGCTGTAGAAAGCAAATGTCTCTGGGCCCCCTGAATGGTAAAGCTGTCCGCACTCATTGATTCCATGCCTCGTTGCAGTAGGCAGTGCTGCTGTTGACCCTGCTCTTGCTGCCACTGCTAAAGGCCCTGACACTGATGTCGGAAAGCCGGATGCTGGTGCTTTGTCTGCAATTGATAGAGCTGCATCGATTCGTGATTTTGACTTTATCGAGGGGGGTGCAACAGACGCGCGTCTGCTGGCCAGGTTGTTAATTGTGCGTACCCCTAGGTATTGGTAATATTAATGTGGCTTTATTGCGGGTGGTGTTAAGTCTGCATTTAGGCTCGTGGCAAATAGGCAACTTGATGGGCTGGGATGAATCCTCTTGAGGCTTAGAGATTCCTTTTCTACCAAGTGGGTCGGGGTCTAGCATGGCGAGCGTAGCTTAGGCCTTGCTGACAAGTGCAGATAGAGGCCAGCTTCGAGGGGTTCCAGATTCACTTGAGCTGTCAAAGGTTTCAGCGGATTTTGATTCAAGGCGTCTAGTACCTCGAGTTATCATAGAGAACAGGAAACATCCCATTCAAGCGCCACCTGCGAGAATGATCACTACCGCAGCCCAAAGTATGACGCCTGTACGGATATAAGCGTGCGTCCCAAATTACAGGAAGCACACGGGCTGGAAGCCAGGTGGGTCTGAACTCGAATACCTGTAAGATCGAAAGTAGTATTGGGTAATATGCAAGCCAGAGGCAGCAGGTAAGGGTAGCGTGCCACAAAAACTGGATAGCTGCCACTTCCGGGCCTTTCAAGCATTCCTAGAGTGTTCAAGAATCTTGCTGCAAAGAAGAAAAGATGAACCATTGAGTTTCATTTAAGCATGCTTAATTTGGCTAATTATTCCCCTGGGGAGCCATTGTGCTTCCTATCACAAATTTTGACCGCTATTGCGAATTTGAAAAAAATCTCGGAAGCGGCCAGACATGGCATATTCATGTGTTGGCGACTATTCGGGTGGCCCACGCACTGAAAGCCTGTGTCGCGAGGACTGCATAAAAGCTCTGAGTTTCCTCTGTCAGCATGAGGGACCCTAACTCGGCAGACACAACTGCCATACACTTCAGCAGGAACAAAGCCAACCATGCCTTTAGAAGTTCCCCATTTTACGAAGTGTGAGCCGATTTGACTGTGACTACCTTACCTGCAGAGGCAGTGACTTTTTCATGGTTCACAGGAGAGGGAGCGATATTCAGCTTATAGTGAGGACCTCACTCAGGTAATTCCTTATCGCATCCCTTTAACTCAAACCATTTCGACTCGATTTCGAGACTTACTAAGTACTTTATCTATCGATATCAAATGATCTAGTGGTATTCCCGAAGTATAAGTCTAACAAACTCGAAAGCACAAAAGCGTGGGTGCAATCATTATTTCCCTCTTTTCATGTATTCCTTCATATCTTAATACAAAACAGCATCCATAGCGTTAGGTTAGTCTGGTCAAGTTCCTCATTTTTAACAAACACTAGCCTACTAGGCGACAAGCAAAAACTAGAGTCTGCTTTGCCTTTGTGTGTTTGAAAAGCCCATCACTGATGCATAAACCCTTAATTCATTGTCTCCTTTGCCATCATGCAAGCTCAGGCCTTAACACTGCAGGCTGAGCCGTGTGCAAGGGTGGGTAATGCTCACTCCAGCGGTATTACTACAAGTTGTGGGTGAGCATAGACGTGATGCTCAAGGGAAATTCGTAATTTCGCTACACATTGCGATCCTTTACATGCAATAAAGTGAATGCTAAAATAAATATTAGTCAGGAAAAAGCAGGGCGGAGAACCACAGGGGACTTCGAAGGTTGAGCACATCTGGATGCCGACCATCCAGCCTGTCATGCACGTGGAGATTGATGGGCACGGCTATCTAAATGACCAGTGGATAACGGATTTAGTAGGCTTTTAGTCTCCCTTATACTGGATTTGTACCGAGGCTAATATGAGGCATTTTACTCAAGAAGTTAGAGGCTTGTATTAAGCCTTGTTAATAGCAAACCACAAGAGGCGCTCAACGCAAGCCAGCTTTGCTGTACCTCACCTGCTGGTGCATACTATCCCACCCGCGCCGTGGCCAAGGAGCAAAGCCCCTCGGCAAGCTTGGAGAGATTGACGCAAGTAGCTGGCTAGACTACACGCAAACACTTTCTAATGCACTTGTTATAATCGATGAAAAATTAGTTTGAAGCTTATCTTTTGATTTTCTTTCCCTACAGCGTGCATATTGCAGAGAACTGTGAGGTCGACACAAGAAAGGCAATGTTGTGTGCCTATGCGTTAGAGGATACGTGCAACTAGCTCTGAATGATCCGACTGCCTAGCGAATCCAGCTACACGCACCCTCGCTGTCACTCTCTCTCCATGTTGAGACCTCTTAGGGCTGCGTGCAGGGGAAACCGGGACCTCTTTTGGAGGACAATCATTTGCTGCCCATGAAGTAGACGTAGTGTCTGGAGTTGAATGCGTGCATATAGAGACCTTGAATTGAGTGTCACAAAGCATGCAATGTCGGACACAGCTAGGTCCAAGGTCTGGCGATAAGGTCTCAAACTGCATAACCCCAAGGAACCAGGTATTTCGTTGCGTTCCAAGGTAATAAGAAGAACTAACCAGGGTTGCCTGGGACAGCCACATATCAGGAAGTGCGCAAAATTCATAAATCGGTGTAAATATGGAGACAAACTTAGATCAGTACATTCCCTTACAGGGTTCATCTGCCCCTCCGCACAGCGACCAGAGCCACCGCCTGGCGCATTCAGTTGCGCGCTGATTTAGCAGGCTGAGTTGATGCCTATCAGGTGAGCCCTTGACCAGTCCCTGTACAAACCCTCCAAAATTTGGTGAATACAATATGCTTAGCGTGCCTCTTCCTCAGAAGCATCAGATCTTGGGGGGCATATGGCTCCTACATAGGGCTGCATGCCCTCGGGGCCTCCTTTGATCGCAATTCCAGCGCCCCCAAACAAAATTCATGGCCCACTAGAAATATAATGAGTCACACATTAGGAAGAACACACCAATTCATCTAATTTTCTACTTGCACGCACCTAGCTAGTGCTACACCTCGGAACCCTCAGGTTGTGCGGTATTCATCAGCATACTTACTTTCCGTTCGGAGCCATATCTGTCCTTTCGATTTATCCATCTGCTTCTAATCTAGCGTGGCCACAATGATGTTACCAGGAATGATGCGGGAGGCTCCTCGGGAGTATATTTCTCCAAAGTGGCGCGCGGTTCTCCGCATTGTTGGTTTTGTCACTTCTTGTGTCATCATTGCCAAATACGGAGACCTCGCGGATATGCCGGAAAACAGCAAACTTGGATGATCAATTCAGGGAAGCCCCGATGCTGATGCTCTTGCTGCAGCCTCGTGCAGGCGCAGTATCCGATGCAGCAGCAGCACCAGATCTTGCTGCCCCAACTAGGCTCATAGAACTATCCCGGGATACTGGCCGCACCTAAGCCTCTGAGGGTACAGAATATTATCGCAATGGAGGGCCCGCGTACCACATCACTGAGGCCAACGGCATGAACTGCAGCCTGTATTCTTGCAGTATTTGCGGTACATGCTGCTAGTCCTTTTCCCCTGCAGGTGCCTTCACCAAGGCATTGGGCCTCTGCGCCTGAATAATAATAACAAGACGGCCTGCCATTTTGGCTGCAGTGAATCTGCATTTTGAAGTTCAATTCGTTTCTTTTGTTGTACGGAAATGCGCGACGCACGTGACGCCGTGGCATCCCCCCCCGAAGCCTACATTTGTGCACAAGGCCCTGCAGTCAGTGGAATTTTACATTTAGTGTGCCTTCAACCAATTAGATATTGCCTTTTTGTATACTAGATGCAGCTACAGTATCCTAGAGGAACCACTCTGATATGGCGAAGAGGTGGGGGAGCCTCCTCATTCTACGGATTGCGAGCCAAAACCCTAGAAACGCACGGCCCTTTAATCGCAGTCTTGCAGGTTTTTAAATCCACGAAGTTGACTCAAAATAAATACACAGATTGGTAGTGATCCCCGTAGCGACAGCGGTCGCCTGTAGCAACTGCTGGAAGCGATCACCCTAGTCCACCGAGATACCTCTGGGAGGCCCCTCCTGGCCTATGCCACTCACAGGGCATTCCCACGTGCTGCACGATTCTGTCTTCAGTGTTTGTGGTGCTGCATCAGAAACACCACAATCAACGTGTGCACCACTGTCGGCCGTTGCAACCAGCATTGCTGCTGCCAACGAAGGTGCTTCCGGCAGGGCGGCCCCTGTAGTTCCGCTTTCCACCACTTCAGCTTCTGCTATTGAAGTTACACCGTGGTGGCTAGCTGCATCTGCCGAGTGCGATCGTAGAGATTGGGGTGCTGCTTCGCCTGTTGTGTCAGCTGCTGCACCTCGCTCTGTCGTCTGCCTTGTTTCTGGATCGGTCTCCCGTTGGTTTCGTGCGACTCCACTAGACTCCAGTGAGGAGCACGTGTCATCGCTGGACATGTCTTTAGCAATTCTCGCACTTTTAGAGTCTCCCAATATGGCTTCGGTTTCCCGCTTTCTACCAGGAGCACCCTCAGTTGATGGCAATATATCCGCTGCTGTTGGTGTATAAACTGTTGTCGGTGGTGCTTCAGGTTCAGCTGCAGCCTCTCCGTTTGCCACCACGGAGGCATCAACGGCAACAGCTCCTCCAACAGCTTCAGCAGCAGCTCCTGTCGTTGAAGCCACAGGCGCATCGCCAATAGGCTGTTGTCGCTGTTCTTTTTTGTACACTTTTTCTGCAGCAAGCACTCGAGCGAGAAGTTCCGCTTGCCTCCTAGGTGTCAGCTGGCTGGGCAGCTGCTGGGAGCGCATACAAACGGCCAGCGCTTTGAATATGCTCTGGAAGTGAAGCGGGTCTGAAGCCCTCTGCACCCGGTTAAGGGCCTTGCGGATTGCAGCAAAGATGGGGAAGGAAAAGCAGGCAGCAGCCCCCGCCAATTCCTCCCCACAGAGACGTAGCAAATCCTTCAGCAATAATTCTAGAGCGATCGAGCCAACTTCCAACAAACGGCGCTCAGAGGCACATAAACGTCGCAGTGGAAGACCGTCAGTGCCTCCTCCTGTTGTGGAGGCATCTTGCGGCTGGACAAGCACGCACACAGAAGACACCTAGGGGGGACAAATTCATCAGAAGAAAACGCAGCATGCAATTCAAAACGGCGGAATTCTGTACGCGCACATGCGCGCCAAGCAGAGGAAACGTACATAGAATGCAGAGACGAGGGAGAACGTGCAGTGACACGAACTCAACGTAGAACACGACGCACATGACAGGACGGTGGAGGGGATAGATGGGGGGGTTCTTTTAGAGCAAAATGCCTCTTACCTTCTCTGCAACAAACGGAAGGCCAGTACGGAAGGGGTCCCAAGGGTCATGCCCGTACTCCTCTGCCTCGCCTCTTCTCAGCTTGCAATTCACGAACTGTGAGATTCCATCTTTCTGCTTTCTTCGTCGCCGGTTACCTGAACTTCCTACCAGGGTGCCCCCATACCCATCCTCCCCGCCTTCATGGGGGGAAAGGCCACCCCATCCTTCGGAGGGGCCTCCTAGCGCTGCCCCAGGGCCTCCTCCGTGGGCTGCGCCTCCTTCTGGGGGGCCCCCAGGGGCTCCTAGGCCTATAGGAGTCTCGTAGAGAAGGGGGCAATGCGGCACTGGGAGGCCCTCGAGCTTGAGAGATGCAAGCCTTGCGGAAATAGCCATTCTGCGTGCCTCCGCAAAGCCAAAGCGGTTCGACGAAAAGACAAGGAGCTGCCGTTTGGGGCCCGCGGTGGTGCATGTCCAAGACTTGGTATGCGAGTTGAACCAAACGCCTTTAGGCACTAAAAACAATCGAAGCCGCAGCCGCAGCCCAACAGCCGAGTAAGGATAGGCAGAGGCACCAAGCAAAAGGGGCAGAGACAAAGATGCAGCCAGCCACAGGCTATGCAGTTCATTAAACATACAAGGACTAACAAAAGTTACAGAGGAGCATTATAAGAGGGTAGTGCAGTTGGCCCTGTTGAAGAAACTGGCAGGCAAACGCTCCCCACCCCGTTGCGGCAGAGTGGGGCCCTACAGCACGCCGCTATTTTCAGATAAACACACATCCAAGCAACTGGGGAATACCAGCTATAACCAAGCCATACCTCCGTCCAATAAAGATTCAGCCCGAGACCTCTCGCAAGCCAGCCCACTGCCTGTTCGGTTGAGCGACTTCATGGAACCGCTGCCGCTGCACAGGGCCCCTCCGCCTCGCTGAAGGCCCCCTTCATCGGGCACCCCGACAGCAGAGTACAGACCGTTGGCTGCTGCCTCAGCTCCACGCCCTAAGAGCCGTACACGCAACTCGAGAAATATTCGGGAATGGCCTTTCAGGCTGACGTTCTTATTCACATGACTTTTGCTTTCTAGCGCGCGACTTGCAGTGGATCATTCGCCACGCCTACTGTGCGTATGACTGCCGAGGCTAATACCTACAGGAAAGGACACGACGCCTCTTTGAGCGCTCGCTGAGAGCTCCTGGATGCTGAAGCGAAGCAAGACATGCTCACACTTTAGGGAATGGAATCCCTCAGACCACCGGAGCAAGCAACTCTAGAAGCAGTTCAGTTTTACGGACCAACTAGAAAGACTATGCATTGCGAAAGCGCAGCACCCAGGAGCAGTAGCCCGATAGCAGCAAGCGCGGCCTACTGCACTCTCTTCCGTGCGCGTATCCGTGGCAGAATCTAGTGCGTCTTCATCATCTCCATCGCCCTGCTGGATCGCGGGGGGGACCTCAGTGTCGGCAACACCTGGACCCCTTCCCGGGGAACTTCCCATTGCAAGGGGATGGTGCTGTTGCTGCCTTCTACCGCTAGCGGTCCTGCTCCTCCTGCTGCCTCCGGCAGCTGCCGAGGCTGATCCTCGTGCTGAAGACGTTGCAAATATGTCGTGGGGGCCCCCCTCTGCGACTCCCCCCGAACCCGCTTGTGAGCCTGCCGCACCGGCAGCTGCCTGAGCTCTGTCCGCCTCCTTGCAGTTGACAGCCATTTGGAAAGCCCTTTCGTGGCCATAGCGCTTGGAGCTAAAGACTGCAGGATGACAAACAACACCACGTGGCGGACTTAATGATATCTAACCCTACTTCAGCAGCTACTCCACAGACAGTCAATGTGCTTCGAACGGGCGGAGTAAAATGCAAACCAGCAGCGGCTACCGCAGAAAGACTCTCACAGGACGGCCTGCGACAAAATTACGCTCAACGCTCATCGGCACGCCTTTCCTGTGGAACCAGCAGCAGCCGCGTTCCACAGCTACTGCATATGAACGACTGACCATGAAGGCGTTTGCCAACGCCCGAAACACACGCAAGCCAACAGCCCGTCGATCGGTTGAACCACACGCCGCGGGGCACTTTGGACGTTAGCGACAGCGGAGGGGCCCCTGAGCCTGCCGCTCCTGCTGCTTCTCGTGCTGCCGCTCTTGATGCAGCTGACGCTGACGAGGCATCTGTGCCTCCACTTGAAACAGAAGTACGGGGCAAAGAGGCCCTTGAAACCGCCTCACTCTTCGTCATGCTGCTAGAACTGCTGCTGCTGGCGGCTGTTCCAAGGGCGTCGGGTGCCGCTGTGTCTGAAGGGCGACTAGTGGACGGCGTGGTGCTGCTGCTGCTACTTTTGCCGTTGTTTCCACTTCCATTTCTGCTGCTGAGTTTATGCACTTGTTGCTGCGGGACTGAGGAAGCATTTGCTGTCGCTGCGGCTGGGGCGCCTTCGCGCGGCTGCTGCTGGGGTTGGTGCTGCTCATCGTGTTGTAGGAGCACAAGTTGTTGCTGCTGATTCTTCTGGGGATCCTCACAAGAGGAGACCTGCATGGAGCTGGTTTGTGCTGCAACTGCTTGTTCCTGCACAACTTGATGCAACAGATCTTGCTGCTGCTGCTGCATTTCCTGCTGTTGCAGTAGATCGTGCTGCTGCACCAAGCCCTGTTGCTGCAACAGCTCCTGCTGCTGTAGCAACTCATGTTGGTGCAGCAGTTGCCTCGCCAACTGTTCTTCTGATCCCCTCTGATTTTGGTGTCCCTGCAATAACTGCTGCTGAAGATGTTGCTGTTGTTGCTGATGCAGCTGCTGCAGCTGCAAATGGTGCTGTAGAACTTGGGGATTGACGGATTGCTGCAAGGGCGTGTGTTGATGAAGCAGCTGCTGTCTCAATTGCTGTTCCTGCATGTGGTGCTGCTGAGCCTGTCGCTGCTGCAGCAACAACAGCTGCTGCTGCCGTCGTTGTTTGAGGAGTTCGAGCTGCTGCATTTCTGCTGCTTGCTGGTGCGTTGCTGCTGCCGAGATTTGGGGGGCCCACGCACCTTCGGTGAGAGGATTGTGCCCATCGGAATCCATGAGCCAGAGATTTGAGGAGGCAGCGGCAGGGGTAACCGCTGGTTGTACTGCTGTATTAAGGGTAACACCTGCATTTGTCACTGCAGTGGGAGGCTGTACAAATGTCTCTCCAAAGGCGCCAAAGCTGCCAGAGAGGCCAGTAGCAGCGATTGGGGTAACTGATCGCGCCGTATTGTCTTTCATAATGCCACATACACTTGAGCCTCACCGCTGCTCCAAATTATGGGCAGCACTGCCAAAAAGCTAAATAATGAGTCCCAGAAATCAGCCAGGTTTCAGGCCACGAGTTCTTGTGTGCCTGCTCTATTGTGTAATCGCCTCCGTTTCTTAGGGAAATAAGATCCTTGGCCTTGTAGCAACTCTGGCTGCGGTGGCTTCTGGAGCGGGGAGTAAGCTGAGCCGTCGCAAAGGGCAGTAATAGCCCCTCAGACGAGACATAAAAGGGCATACTTTAAGTTTATTTAAAACAGAAGGGAAACAAATATTGTGAACGGGTGGAAAGAAGGAAGTAGCTTTTGCAGCTGCATGGAAGCCCGTGCTGTAGCGGCTGCTGCAGCAGCGTGACGACTTTTGCTGCCCTGAGTAGCTTTCTCCCTTTGCAATCGCTAAATTTATGCAGTCGAAAAATTAAAGGAACCAAGACTAGCTATAACGGAGAATTTGTTTTTTGTCGTATGCGGGGAAATGCAACGAACTCTGTTGCCCCGAATAGACATGTACAGCAAAACGCATGAGTAATGCATGTGTAACTGTATACTGCTCTGCCTCCAGACAGCCCTTTTAGTGTCTTTAACAATGCTTCGGAGTCTTCGAAGTAGGTCCTCCTATGAAGGTAGCCAAGAGGGCAAGCTGGGGGACCGATGGTTGCAACCGCCCTAATCATGAAACGATGCGTGGCTTTAAAACCCTACTGGTGGCTCTGGCACCCTACATGCAAAGATAGCTCAGCTCTAACCAACAAAAATAACTAATAAATAAGATCTAAAATGAATGCGACTGGTACAACAAAGTTACCTACGTGCATCGTGGCCTAATATGTGTGGTGCTTCGGGCGAGCTAAGTAACACTTTAATATTTTCTACCGAACAAGGTGTATTAAGCAACATTCAGTTATACATAAGCTTTTCTGTTCGCAAATACAATTAATTTATCCAAGAGTGCTGACAGCCCAACAGGACGACGCAACGTGGCGCGCGTTTGTGCAGCGGGCCCAACTACAGAGGCAGCGGCTGCGCGTATTTCCTTCTTAAACAGCCTCTTCTAAATGGTTGCTGTATGGTTGAGTTGCTGCCTACCCTTATGCCACCTGAAGTGACACTTTTGGGAGATCTGCGATAAATCCCTGAGCAGCTTTCCGTCGACGTTGCGACTTTTGCGAAATAAGCTGGATATCTCTTTATATAACCATATATTAAGAGGTTTTCCCGCCTCAGCTCTCTCAATTCCCCCAAGGCCTGCGGTTGAGCTGCTTTCGACGAACTCCGATGTGTCAGGGCTAGTGTGAAGAAGTGAATTGTAGTAATCTATGCAGGCAGGTGATTACTTCTGCATGAAAGGAGCCTCTACTAAAATGGTTATCCCCCAAGAAGCGTGCCCCAAGGGCTCGCTGCTTCTTTTCATTGAGGGTACTGAATGAAGTACATCTCCTACTGACTGATGAGAGTCTCGAGTAGCTGCCGACCTAACGGTTATTCGTACGGGTCTGGTCAACAGTTCCTTAGCTTGGGAATCTTAGCTTCTATTGACTGAGCAATCATGTGTTTTTACCAGCTGTGGAGCTACTGCCTTCACACCAGCTTGTGCGCCAGTCTCTGCCCCCCAGCAAGCGTTGTGCCACCTTCAGCTTCCATCACCAGGATATTTTCACCCACTTTCCCCTATCTATTTGCCAAAAAGCAGAGTACTGAGGTAACAAATATCTTGATCGGAAGCAGACAGCTACTTGGAAAAAGCTGACACCCCAATGCATTTAGAACTAGAGGATGAGGTGGAAGGAGAGTAAACCAGGCGGTGCTACCAGCTGTAATGCTCCATGTACGTTTTCCACAGGGTTACACTCAGCTCCAGACTCAACACAATCTTGGTGAAAGGTTTTGGGTGCTCTTCAAAAAATGTTTGCCGTTCTGTGCAGGCGCGCCTCAGAGGTTCCAACATGAGCAAATGTGGATAGTTAGGGAACACGTAGTTGCGCCCCGCAAACACTTCAAACATTCACAGCTAATTGCACACAGCATATTGCGCACGCGCACACAGCATTGTGTTTTCTAATATCGAAATACCATTACTTAGCAATAAATAAGATGTGGACAAACACGACAATTAGAAAACTTCTAAAAAATTCATAGATTAATTTACACTCGCATAGCACAACGTGTTTGAGCTGAGCTTAGTCTGCTACAAGGGGTGTCGGCACCGTGTTAACAAGCACTAGCCCTTGGTGCAAGGCGGATGTGAAGCGAATGTCAAAGGAAATAAGCTCTCGGGAACAGCACAAGAGAGCCTCCTCGCACCGCATCTGTTTTCATAGTGGAAGAATCTTGTCCAAAGAGTTGCCAACTGCCAGTGCGTGCAAAAGGCCAAGGTATACTGAATAACAGGACTGGTCTGAGCGGAAGCTGCTTGGTGAGCAAGCAATGCGCAAATAAAAATGTAAAGTCCCTCACAGAGGCTGTGGCGCATGGAACGGGGCTACTGAGATCAATGCCACAGTTGAAGTATAAGCAAGGGTCAATACTGCTCTGACACAAGTTAAACTACTGGTCGAAAATTGCTAACGCTGCTTGACACTGACTGTGAAGTAGATTTGTTATCTGGGGATACAGCGCAAGAAGTGCAACGTAAACGTTCAGTCGTTACAGCAACCCCCAAGAATCAGTATTGCTGGCTGACGGCAGAGCGACGGGATCGGCATGACTACGGAATGAAATGTCACTCCAAATAGCAATTGCGTCATATCAGCATGGTCAGGACGCGTGCATCGTGACGTAATCCCACTTATGCCATAATTAAACTAATAAAGGGCGAGATGGCGGCCACAGCTGCGTGCTGTGGAGGTTAGGGTGCTGCAAAAAGCTCTAAGGAAGCATTTTTCGGCGTCTTCCCCAGCGCTTGTTCTATCCATGGTGAGCTGTGTGGAGTTGGTGCGTCAAGGAGAGGCAAAGTCTTCATATCGGCGGCTTAGCAGTGTAATAGGACGAGAGAATTTCGAGCATGCGCGCCTTCTTAATGGCTCTGCAATTACATGTAAGGAATTCAATTGAACGTTTGACTGAAACCTTAGCAGCAATGACCAAAATATGAAGCTCGCAGATTTGCTGAACACTCGGTTGCCAGCAGGCTCGCCCTCTGCCGGTCACCCAAGGCAGCGTATTGAGCTAGTTTTCGAATAAGCCCCATCCTGCATGTCTCGACATCTATGGGTGTGGTGGAGCAGAAGCAGCAAATGTGTACTCGCTGATGTTGGTACCCCTGGTACCTTGGATGTACGTTTCCAAGTGTTGATTCAAACACACAGCCTTCAATGCGTAGCATGGAAATCAAGTAGGATGCCGCTGAGTTGGTAGGTTCAGTGGAAGGCAGTAACAGTGCGGCGTTTCTACGTAAAATGATTTAGGTGTCTTCGTGTCGCATTGCATGTGCTCAGAGCAGCAATTCAATACCTGTTTCTGTACCGGTTGTGTATGCCTGAGGCAAGCGAAAGTGTGCTTTATTAGATGTCGAGGTTTGCTTGGGCTTTGGGACTCGGGAACTGGTAAACTTGTTTTAGCCTTTTATGTGCTGTGCTAGACACCTATTCCTGATTGTGATCACTCACATAACACTGCTCATACATTTCTCAGCTTCCAAAACTGCTGCTCAGAAAATCTGCGCTGCCGGAGCAGTATATTGGCATTGAAAAAAGGTTACCATCTATACAACTCGGACTACACCACGATTAATGCAACGAGCTGGAAAGTTGGTTGCGTACTTTACATCCCGGGTTCCTTTTCTGTGTACTGTGGCATCTCTCCGTACGGCGGTTAGGTAAAAATTGGTCCTGTGTTATCTAGTTCATCTTGCGCGACCGAGAGGTAGTGTGATATCACAAGAGAATGTGGTATAATATGGCAAGAAAGTGTCTTTTGTCCAGTGTTGAAAGTGCCAATCCTTGATACTCACACGCATAGGCTTACGCTAGCGCCTAGCTTCCCTGCTGCACTGTGATCAGTAGCACTTTTTTCAAGGTGCAGCAGTACTAAGGGTTGCGCACAGCACCTGAAATGTGTTTTATTTGTGTGTTTAAGAATGGCCCCTGGGGGCGGCCGCTGCCCAGTGAGACAATGTGAGGACCAAGCAAAACCCGTGCTGTGGCTAGCTATTGAATTGGCAAACTGTTGCACCGCTACCTAGAGTTTACTACAGGTGCGCACATCTTAAACGGGAGTGGGGTTGCTCCCGTCTTTTCTTGGGTCCAGCAGAATATGGTGTGGTGCGTTTGGTGCAGAAGGCTATACGCAAGGCTAGAGACAGCACGCATGCGGAAGGCAGCAATAGCTGTGACATGACATGCTTTTTGTGTAGCATGATCGCACAAAACGGACATGGTGTGGTCCGACCGGTGTAGGTGGCAACTCATGACAGTGCCTGCATATCGCTCAGGGCAGTGCAGATGCACTCAGCAGCAGTTGTAGCAGATGGGAAATGTGTACGAATTATTTTGTGGATGACCTTCGTCAGGTGTGACTACCTAGCATTAGCACATTGTGGGCAGGTAGACTGCAGTGCTTGTTTAGCTCGCCCAGCCTGCTATTCGCATATATGTGAGGTGGGTGAGAGATGTGCAGGGGTCGTTCGGAATGAATTGCATAGGGTACGCTGTTACGCTTGTTGGGTAGTAAAAGCATTCACAATGGAAGCCGAAAAGCTGACATGGAGTTTTCCCCTGTTAGTAAAGAAAATGGCTACTTTTAGGTTTGTACTGGCTGTGCTTTAGATCGTGCGTTGATTCGTCGGACTGTCTCTGACTGGACAACGTCAAACACACGAGCCCAAGTGCTACGTACTCTGCAGAGGGCTGAAATTTGTAGGGCATATTAGCCTACTGCAGCCTGGCTGGATATAGCACTCCACATAGTGTGAAACTACGGCGCATATAATAAGCAGCAGCCTGTTCAAGCTATCAAGCATACATGTGGCCACGCGTTCCTGTGCAGACACGATATGCTGCGCTTGCTAATTCTCGCAAGTAGTATGCTTATGAGGTCGATCTAGATGATGTGTGCCACAGCTCCTTTGTTAACTGGCTTGTGTGGCTACTGAGGTGCATTGGATTTATCTTTGATTATTCCGAGTTGCACGTCTAAGTCGTAGGAAGTGGACCCCCATGCGCAGGAAGGCAGTCCATGGTGGTCCGTCCTATGCATGTGGTTCACACCTGCTTTGCTGCTGGCATTGCTCGTCGTGCCACTTGGTCTGCATGAATTGTACAAGACAGCATTTGACGCTTCTGTGCATTAGGTCGAAGCCTGCTGGAATAGCTGCTGCCAAAGGCCTTTCTCAGTGCCTGATGTTCCTCTGTGCTTTTTCCTTAGGAGAGTGTTTTAAGTATTTGTTGGACAGAGGGCAGCAGTACATTAGTGGGTGTTTGGCGCGACTGTACTCTGTCAGGCTGAAGGGTATTGTGGTGTGGAAGCTGTCAAGAGGTGAAAGGCTCGCATATGGTTGTTTACTGAGGTTGCACTCCGTCATACATGCATAGGGGTGGCGAGGCAAGCCGGTGTGCTATCTTTAGATCTCACCATTTCTCATATGTCAGCGAGTAGGTTGAGCCTTAGCTACTATCCTATATTTTGTGCCTGAACTTTCAATGCGCAGATATTAGGTGCCAGTAGGTACAGCCTTAGTGTGGCTTTAGCACTTGGCTTGTAGGGTGGCCCGAAAGCCGCGGATCAATTGTCTGCGCTGCAGGCATGCTGGTTGTTTTCGGTATTCCGGCCAAGCTTTTCATGATAGTGCACAGGTCAGGAAAGGTTTTGCTTAATAAACACGCTACAGAGCAAGAAACATGCTTTCCCAAGGGACAAGCAAAAAATTGCATGACAGGTTGCAGTAGAAATCGGTTGAGTGATTCGGCAGGATGGGAACACCAGTAGCATGGAATTGCTGGCGGCACATGAGTGAAGTGCCGTGTGCGCCTTCAAGTGCGTCAGTAGGCAGCGTGGTATGACCTTGTCTCTGTCCAATCTGTTGCGACTGCTTTCTGAGTTGTGTGAGCGGCTTAAGGCTTTGGTGTTGCAGAGGACCTGTCTGCACACTGTGGTGCCCGTTTGCTTGTGGTTGATGCCGTGTCTTGCCCATATTTTGCATTCGTTGCGTGTTTGTCTGCACGTAGAGTTGTCAGTACATCATTGGCATGTTCCTACTGTAAAATGCGTGAGTAAGGGCTAGAAGTTGGATTAACTATGGTTCAGCCGAAGCTGCCATGCATCTTACTGATTCGGCTGAATATGGTCGCTCAATTTGCTGATAGTGGAGCAGCCTTCAGCCTTTCCGTGGAGCTATTCTAGGACTGGGTTTGCCTGTGAGGAGCGCTTGTTGCATACCTGCCTAGTCTGTCTTGAGGTCAGGCCGTAAGCTTTTGGTTGGCAAGTGTATGCAGGAGGTATTACGATGCAGCCCTTTAGTGCCTGCTTGGCTTTCAAGATATGCCTGCGGTATCCATTTTTGAGTGTTGACTTTGGCGGGCCCTAGGTGGGCAGCTTATTGGAGGCTCGATAGTGAGAGCGCCAGAGTGGAGCAGGCATGGTATGCTTGTATGGGGAGTGCGGAAGGCAATGGACATAAGCTTAGTGGGCAAGGAGCACTAGGGAGCAAGTAGGTACAGTAGTCAGGGCGGCGGTAAGTGGGTAGAATTAAGCTTGCTGAACATTTCTTGCGTGTGTTTGGCTGTTCGCAGTAGCACGCTTTGTAAGCCAGGAGGTGCTACGCATACGCGCTTGTCTGTTAAATGGTGTGGGCTGGTCACAATGGAAAGAATGCCAGCTTGCAGTTATTTTGTGCGGTCTCGTAGAGTGTTTGGTTTCGTTATAGGGCGAGCAAAGTGCCTAGGCTGTAGAGGATCTGGAAAGACGGAAAGTGCGTTGCAGCTGGGGCAGCTGTCAGAGGCGTGCCCATGTTTGTTCATTGTGCCAGCCATCTTTTGGCTTTGTTATGTCTGAACCCAAGGTGTTTACGGCCTCTAGAAGAATGGCTTGCGCGAGGTAGTGTAGAATGTATAATGGTACCCATGAGCTAAATTCTTTTTAATAGGCATACCATGCTCAAGAACTACATTCAGTGGTGTCGCATGAATGGTGGTGTGATATCTGCATGTCAATTGACCCAAAGAATTTAACTACACATCGAATGGTTTGGATGTAGTCTCAGGTGGCTGTAGTCCGTACTGTAGGCACTTCGCCCGGCATGCCGGCTTCCTCATGCACAGAGTCCATTTTGGCATGCGGAAGGCGTATGCGGGCTTTGCATTTGGTGTCGAAGCGAATCCCAAAGTACCTAAACCTGTGCAAGGTCTCAATGTGGCTGGCACTCTTACAGGTGCTGCAGATGGCTGCCGACGTGGGGACAAGGCAATGCGTGGGTTGTGGATGGTTGGGCAGCTTTCCAACAACCGGCAGCGCGCTGCGCTCGTATGATAGCAGGCACGGCCTCTAACAGTTTGTGTGTGATATGGATCGTGGTTGTAAGTTGGTTAGAAGATACTGGTTTTCTGTGCAAGCATAACGAGTGAATGAGCGATTGCCTTCCTTGGTTTGCTCGCGCATCGTGTATGAAATTTTGTAGCTCAGCTGCCCAACACTTTTTTGAGTGGATTGCATGTAAGGCAGCCAAAGGCAGTCCCGACGTGCTTGCATGAAATGAGGAGCTTTGGCTCATTTGTTGCTCGTGTGGCTTTCTGGAGACCTTTGGTGGGCAATGTACTAGGTCACGACTGGAAGCCATACCCCTTTCTGTGGAGCACGTTACAGTTTGCCTGTAGAGTGCTGGTGCGATTATCTGCTGGCGTTTTAGTGCTGTTTGTGCACCGGATGAATATATATTGTGGGCACTTTGAAACTGTACGAGACAGGCGACCACTGCAAACGCCTATTCAGAAGCGACAAGCATACAAAAACTCATGCTGGCAGGTCTGAGCACGGTGGCTAGCAGCGTGCTAGTAGCATGATGATAATGCTGACTGCTGCTATCATGATATCGGCTCTACAAGGTGAATCGAAAAACAATGCCCATGAGGATTGCAACTGCAGCGGCCATGTGCGAAGCTCGGCGTGGACAATAGCTCCATCCGTGGCTAGGAGATGTTGTGCACCGTTGAGTGGCTGCAGTTCTTCCATGCCTCGCTGTTGTATTTCATGCGACATATGCGCGGATGCTGCGGGCCTGCTTCTGCCGCCCTGCGTTGGCAATTGCCAGACAGTGGGTTATGCAAGGCATATGGGATTTGAGTGTTGGTAAGTAAAAGGCGTCAAATAGAGCTCAGTGTTGATTGGTACCACTGGCGTATTCGATCTGTTCGTGAGAAGGATTAAGCCAAAGACGCACCACTGCATGCGTTTTAGCCTCCTGGATTACGCCGTATACCGAACATCAGCAAGCGGGATTGGGCTTAGTCAAGTGGCCTATGTTCTTTGCTTTTTAAGTCTCCGTGCAGCTCTTGAGGCACAGTAGCTACAGCCTTAGTGTGGCTTTAGCACTTGGCTTATAGGGTGGCCCGAAAGCCGCGGATCAATTGTCTGCGCTGCAGGCATGCTGGTTGTTTTCGGTATTCCGGCCAAGCTTTTCATGACAGTGCACAGGTCAGGAAAGTGTTTTGCTTAATAAACACGCTACAGAGCAAGAAACATGCTTTCCCAAGGGACAAGCAAAAAATTGCATGACAGGTTGCAGTAGAAATCGGTTGAGTGATTCGGCAGGATGGGAACACCAGTAGCATGGAATTGCTGGCGGCACATGAGTGAAGTGCCATGTGCGCCTCCAAGTGCGTCAGCAGGCAGCGTGGTATGACCTTGTCTCTGTCCAATCTGTTGCGACTGCTTTCCGTGTTGTGTGAGCGGCTTAAGGCGTTGGTGTTGCATAAAACCTTTCCACACTGTTGCGCATTGGGTTATGGTTGATGCCGTGTCCTGCCCACATTCTGCATTCGTTGCGCCTTTGTGTGAAAGAGGACATGCCAGTGCTTCATTCACATACACCTAGTCTCTAATGCTTGATGTCAGGCTAGAATCTGGGTTGAATATGTTTCAGCAGAAGCTGGTATGCATCATACTGGTCGGACCAAACGTGGTCGGTGTGTATGGTTACAGTGAAACAGCCTCCAGCCTTTCCGTGAAGCTAAGCGATGATAGGGTTTGCCTGATAGAGGCACTTGCTGCATAACTGTCCTAGTCTGTCTTGAGCTCAGGCCGTAAGCTTTTGGTTGGCAAGTGTATGCAAATGGTAATACGCTGTAACCCTGTAACGCCTGCTTGGCTTTCAAGATATGTCTACTGGATCTATGCGGCAGCCTCCAATTTCAAGTGTCGACTTTGGTGGGCCCTAGGTGGGCAGCTTATTGAAGGCTCAGTAGTGAGATTGCCAGAGTGGAGCAGGCGTGGGATGCTCGTATGAGAAGTGCGGAAACGAATATGGGCAGCCTATTCGCCAAGGAGCGCTAGGTACCAAGCAGGCACAGTAGTAAGGGGAACGGTGAGTGAGTAGAGTTAGGTGTGCGGATGCTGTTTGCATGCGTGTGTTTGGCTGTTCGCCGTAACATGGTTTGTGCGAGCAAGATGGTGCTACGGATGAGTGTTTGCGTTAAATGGTGCGGATAGATCACGAAAAATAGGATGCCTGCTTGCAGTTGTTTTGTGCGGTCTCGCAGGATGTTTGGTTCAAGCTGCAGGGCGGGTAAAGTGCATGGGCTGCAGAGGCATTCTCTGAAAGTAGGCAAAGTCCTTTGCAGCCGGGGCAGGTGTCGGGGTTTTTATATATATGGTCATGACGCCAGGAATGCATTCGGCTTAGGTGTGTATGAAGACAAGTTGTATCGGACGGCGTTCAGACGCGTCGCTTGCGCGAGGCAGTTTAGGATGATCAATGGAAACCATTTGCTAATCGCGTTTTTACCGGCCTGCCATGCAGTAGTGGTACTTTATGTGGTGACGCATGCTTGTCGCTACGGGATCGGGGTGTGAATGACCGCAACAGTTCAGCTACACAGTGCATAGGTTGGACATGGGCTCAGGTGGCGCTACTACGTTCTGCAGGCACTTCACCCAGCTTGCTGGCTTCCTCAAACGCAAACTTCAGTTTGACCTGTAGAAGGCGTCTCCAGTGTTTGCATTTTGTGTCGATGACAATTCCAAAGTGCCTAGACCTGTGCTCAGTGTAAATGTGGCTGGCATTCTCGCAGGTGCTGCAGGTCGTTGTCGACATGAGGAAAAGATCATGCGTGGCACATGGATGGTTGGGTAGCTTTTTGAAAACTGGGGGGACGTGGTTTCCGCATGTTAATAGGCAGAGGCTGATTTTCGTTAGTGCGTGGCATGAAGGCGTGGCCGTGGGTTGTTTAGAACATAGTGTTTGCTGTGCAAGTATGTAGATAAATTAGGCAAATGCCTTCGGTGGTTCGCTCACACTTCGTGGATCCGCAGTCTAGCTGCCATACATTTGCGAAGCTGGACTGCATGAAATGCAGGAAAAGGCTCTTTCGACGTGCCTGCAGGAAATGAGGACCTTTGGCTCGTCAAATGCGCGTTTGGCTTTGTGGTGACGTTGTGTTGGCATTGCGTTTGATCACGAGTTACAGCAATACTTGCATCTCTGTAGAAGACGTTATCGCTTGTATGTAGAATACTGTTGTGATTATTCGCTGCTGCTTGAGCGATGTTTCTGCACTGGTGTTGAGTTGATTCTTCGTGGGCAGGCTGTAACTGCTTGAGAAAGGTGGGCCCCGCGATTTCCTGCTCAAACGCAAACTTATGGTCACGCGTCAAAGCATGGTGGCTTGTAGGTCGGGGGCGCCTTGATGTTTCTGCAACTGCTGATCTCAAGCTAGTTCCTCTACAAAGTGAATGCTAGGGAGCTGGCAATGTGGATTGCAAGCGCAGCGGAACGTTGTGAATATTGGCGCACACATCAGCGGCATTTCGGTCACCATAGCCTGAGGTCTGTCGAGCGACTGCGGTCCTTCGATGTCTTGCTGTTGCATTTGATTTGGTTGATGTGCTGATGATGCGTGCCTGCTCATGCCGGGCTGTATTGGCGAGGTCCAGCCAGTGGGTTTTCCAAAGCATATGCGTTTTGAGTGTGGGTGTGCAGAAGCAGCAAATGTGTACTCGGTGGTGGTTGCCACGACTGGTCGCTTAGACTTGTGTTTCCGAGTGTTGCTTGAGACACGCAGGCGCCGGGGCGTGCTATAAGAATCCAGGAGGTCGTCGCTGAGTAGGCGGACGTTTGGGAAGCCGCTAAAGGGTGCGCTTTCTGTGTGTAAATCTGCGTTCGTGTCGTCGTCTCGCATTGCATGCGCTCACAACAATAAAATTGATACGATCCCTTCCATCCCTCATGTGAACATGAACCCAAACAGAATGCTGCGGCATAAGGTGCGGTTTATTGCAGCTTGGTGTGTTTATGGAGAAGAGGTTACTTGATGTCAGTGTGTGGTGTTTCGATGCGCGTCTGTCCATACAGATGGATTGCTTCTAGCACCCGCAAATCACTTAGCGTTTGCCAGCGCTTGTAAGAAGATTGGATATGGGGGCTGTCAAACATTTGCCTGACGCATGCCTCAGGAAATGCGCACGCTGGTTTGCCAGGAGTTGGGGCTTGCAGGATTTGATTGTTCCTGCAGCTAATGCACCTTGCCTCACGCCATCGCCTAGTTTCTGTGCTGCACTGGGGTAGATAGGACTGTTGTTATGTGGAGGGTGACGGAGAGGAGCAGGCTGGGTACTGCATCACAGGTGTGTTTCGCTCGGGTGTTTAAAAATCGTCAATTCTAGCAGGCAACGCTGAGAGTGTTTATGGCAGGACCGAGCGGCATCCTTGGTCATAAGGTTCTGAGCATCGTGGAGTGGCTGCAGTCTTTTCATGCTGCGCTGTGGTGTTAAGTAGGGCCAATGTTCTCATGGTGCAGGCCTGCTCATGCGAGTGTGCGTTGGCGAGGTCCAGCCAGTGGGTGTGCAAGGTTTATGCAGTTTTGGCGTGGGTGCGCAGAAGCAGCAAATGTGTACTCGGTGGTGGTTGGTACGACAGGTCGCTTAGACTTGTGTTTCCGAGTGTTGGTTGAGACATGCAGGCGCCGGGGCGTGCTATGCATTTCGTGTAGGTCGTCGCTGAGTAGGGGGGCTTTTCGGAAGCCGTTAAAGGGTGCGCTGTTTGTGTGTAAATCTGCGTTCGTGTCGTCGTCTCGCATTTTATGTGCTGAGGTCTTCAATATGAATGCCATCATCTAAATCGGTATATGAGTATGTCGTCAAGTATGACGCTGTTCAACTTCCTATTTGTATTGGTTTCTCGGTTTCATTGGAAGACTGTCACTTTGGTGTTACGGTACTGTGTTTCGATGCGCGTTCTCCCGTATGTATCGAGTGGTTCGAGGCCATGTATAGAAGGTAGCGTTTGCCTACACTTGTAAGCGGATTAAGCATAATGGCTTGCTAACAGTCGCAGGCTCATGAAGTGTTGAAGTAGAACTAGGTCTGCAAAATTTGTAGTTGCACGGCTGGAAGAACTGTAAGCACCACATTTTTGCAGTGTGGGAGGCTGCGCACACGCCCTTGTCATTTATTTCCTTTTTCAGTGATGATGAAAAGAATATCTGCTGGCAAGACATGTATTGCAGTTGCGTCGAATGTTTTCGTTCTAGCTGAAAGGTAAGACAAATGCTTTGTCTCAGATGGAGTCAAAAAAACCTAAAGTGTATTTCAGCTGCGGCAGCTGTCAGAGGGGTTTCTATGTGCACGCAGGCTGCCGTCAATGTTTTGGCGAAGTAGGGTTTGATGATGTACCGGACGACCGTCAGAAGAATGGCTAGCGCGAAGATGTATAGAATGGAACATCGCATCCATTTGGTTATCCTGCGCAGATATACAGTTTCACAAAGCATCGCTGTGTTGGTGTGCTCTTTGCGTACCTTATTTAGCTTGCTCTCGGTGTGCATAGTTCAGAAGGGCCTGCAGTGGGCTAGTGTGTTGTTCATCCAGGATCCTGATGAATTATTTTTTGCACTGCTTCAGGTTATGAGCCGAGGCTGTGCGCGCGTTTTGCAAAGCATAAACATTTTCTTGTCACATGCTGTTGGAACTAGCTGTTTCTGATCCAGTGATGCTTTTGGACAGGAGGTTTATTCTCCTTGGGCAAGCTGAGGACCCACAGCATACACAGGCCTTATGTAAAACCCTTTACAGGTCGCAAAATTACATAGACGCAGGAGTAGGTGCTGGTACACGATGGATTGGAACTCCATGGGATATTTTGAGCTAGAGGACTAGACGGGGTCGTGGAGTGCGGGATCTGATGTGAATGCCGTCGGTAGCAGCCAACTGGGCCTGGGTTACACCTGTGTATACCTACGCATTTGTCACCACTTGAGGTTCTGTTATTGGTGTCTATCAGCCTAGAAGTGGCATGGCATCAAATGCCGACCACATGGTAACCCCTCCGCAATGTGAATTGGCAGGAATTGTCAATGCGTCATGAATGATCGACGCATGCGTTCGAAAATAGGCCTGTACTATAGCGCCATCCTCGGCCCGAAAATTCGAGCTCCATGGAGCCGCTGCCATTTTTCCATGTGTTTGTGGTATTTAAATGCGGTATGTGTGCTCATGTCGTTTTCTTGTTTATGCGCGGCTGCGTTGGTGTGATCCCGCGAGTGAGGCTACGCTTGCGACGCAGGGTTTTGGTGTGTGTCTGCGGCAGCACTTAGTATGCAGTCATTGTTGTATGGCTCCACTGCTGCCTGCGTTTGTGGTTCTGAGGATTGGTGCAAAGGTGCAGGAGCGTTTCATGTGGTTCCTGTATGATTTCCTGTTCTTCGTCGTTTTCCTGGTGCAGCCGAAGACACGAAGTGACAAGTGTTTAGCAGTTGATCGCGGTGGTGCAGCCCCTCTGGATGTTGACAGGCGTGCTCTTATGTGCATTGGGATGCATTTTCACTACATGCGTGCTGTGTTTTCAGAATTTTCCCTTCCGACGCTCGGCCTTGCGAAAAAGAATTGAATATGGCATGTAGACATGTGGTATGTTTGCTGAGGAAGCCTTACTTTGTGGTCTTAGTTTGGACATAGTGCCGTTTGTTCTCCAGTGTAGAAGCTCAGTGTGTGCATACTCTATGCAGTGCTCCATGGGACGCCGGTGTGTATTGTTGTAGGTTCAATATTGGTGTGATTACAGCTTACACACCTGCAACACTGAAACCTGCCAAATAGTTAAGATGAAGATGTGCGTGCGCCTGCGCTTTGAATGACCGGGAAAGAGTGTATCCATTAAAAGCGGTTTCTTAGAAAGCTCACAGAGGCTGCGAACATCTTATTGAAACCAGCACATATGTTAATAGGATGAAGGCATGTTTACACCGTCCAGGAGGGGTTTTACTTCGGATAAAAAATATCTGAGTTGTTTCGAAAACAAAACCTTTGACAGGATACGTATTCAGCAATTTCGGCTCTTGTGAGGTACTGCTGCACACTACATGCATATGTATCTGAGTGGAGTATTTGGGTGCACTGCAGTCCCTGTAATGTGTAGAGGTCTCCTAGCCAGAGCCTCCAACTGCTTGCAAATGCCCTGTTTCGCTGATGCGAGCACTCAAGCGCTATACAGGAATTCGACCTCGATACCATGGTTAGCGGCACTGAACTGGAAGGCTTCCATTCATACACTTATGCAAAACAACGGTGGTGAATTCACAAACTTCAGCAATAAGAGCTTACTCCAAACAACCACTTGGTGGTTGCGGTGTAAGCGCGTATATACATCTAATAGTGTAGGGCAGTAAAGACATCTTGAAATGTGAATGGTGGAGCAGGCGGCAGGAGAATTGCAGAAAAATATTTTTTGCTGGTGTTGTGAATTCATGATACACGACAGGTTTTTAAGGACCGCTGATTTCCTTAGTAGTTTATCATTCCCCGCCAGCGGGGCATCTGGACGAAGTGAGCTTCAGAGGGCTGAAACGATGATTATTCATAGAGGAACGGTGATGTTGACAATAGCAGGATGAGAATTTCGCTTTGTCGCTGGATGCTATGACAGTGATCGGTGCTAGTAATCATTTGTGTAGAATTAGTTACAGATAGGAAGGTTTGGACATTGTTGCCGACATCAGCATAGATTGATGTGCCACAAGGATTCAGAATGTATTAGGAAGTCAGACTAGAATTGTCAAGGGCTGCTTTTAATTCCAGTAAGGATACTACCCTAGCTGTGAAATTTGTAAGGCCTTTCTTCAGATTTATAATTCTCTCCACTGCATGTATGGCCGCCAGGAGCACCGTTATTGGACGCAAGAACATTTGTGCTAAGTGCCTATTCTTACTAAACGCTAGAGATCAGCAAACGATGGTTGAAATCATATCTCTATTATTTGCTTGGCTCTACGACGGGCAGGGCTTCAGCTGTTGGACCACAAGCAGCACGCGCAGCAGTGTGCGTCTACATAGTTCTTCCGCACGCCATGTGCTTCAGCTGCATATGTGCTGCGGCTTGGACGAGTCCCAGGTTTATTCGTGACATGGGGAGGTTCGTCTTAATTTCAGTACGGATACGAGGTTTTGGGATTGTTTACGGAAAACCTGCTCAGGCCTGTCACATCTACAGCGCCTATAAGCACTCAACACGTTTCTTGTGAGGTGTTTGTATGTAGATACCACATTTTGTTAGTAGACTAGTGGAGCGTCCAGTCCTTGCTATACCGCTCATGCAGCGTCACCTCTTCTATTCAGTTTGAACACTTTGCATCGCGTGAAATGACACATAACCCTTAGAACGGAGACTCAAGACTTTTTTTCATAGATTTCTGCGATCAGACACTGAACTGAGCCCTCTACTGTTCATTTTTCTTATTAACCAGATCAGCACATGCGACCGTCTTTTTCCAAGCATACAAACTGCGAGCTGTAATTTACACAGATATATCTTGTGTGCTCAGTCTGTCTAGGACACACCAATTACAGTATTCTATGGGGAAAGTACCACTTTAGAAAATACAATATGGCTGGTTATTTTGCATGCCTCATGGTGGCAACGTAACATTGTGGATCGAGTCGAGCCGCAAGAGGGCCATACGCTTGTTAGTTTGCTCTAACCCGTAAGCGCACTGCTAAGCGTAACTGATTGGCTCCTCCACTGGTAAATGTACGTCTCCTCCATGGCCACTGTGCTACGAATCTAGTTACCTTGTTGGTTTCCTGGTCTCATCGAGGCTTGAGGGCTTGACCAGTCGCGCGTTCATGACACTCCGGAGCAAACAAATATGATTGTTTGCACCAAAGCTAATGTTCCAGCACGTTGGAGGTGCGCCTAGCGCTGCTGGTGAGCGTCTAGCAATGCCACAGCATCAATCGCATGTTGAGGATATAGTATTTCGCGTGAACGTTTGCTGACAAATGGCTAAGCAATGCAAGTTATTAAGCCATCGAGTGTAACACAGTTCTTGTCCAAAGCGACTACCTCACTCCCACTGACAAACAAAGGCTCCAAAGGGGGTTCTCACCATGCGCAGCTCCGATCAGTAAGCAATCAGTTTTTAGGCAAAAAGCATTGTATCAGCGTTAGCGGAGAGCATCAGACTCGACGGTTCTTATAATGCGTAGAGTTGGTATATTTAAATGCAATCAGGATCGGGAAAGCCCACGCATACGCTCGCTGAAGCCTTCTTGGCCTCTCTGAAAGCAGATGTTGCGTCCTGATTGCGTGTATAGCGGCTACATCTGTAACCATGCTGCTTGATTATTCTGGCATCATATTATCTGCATATGATGCAAAGATCTATTCGCGTGTGGCTTAAAGCATGAAAAGAGCACTGAATGGTCTCAATGGTTTCACAGTATCTACGGACTTAATGTGCGAACTGGCACAAAAGGTACTGCTTGGATGCAGAGCTCGCTTTGCGTTGATGTGTTCATCAGCAAATCTGCTTATCAGCAATGCTTTGCACATCTCGAAGCGAACGTGAAAATCGCATATACATTCTTGTGTGCATCATATTTGCTTACTTAGCAGACAAGCATTGCTAGGACAACACCTGGTTTGCTCTTTAAAGTTGCGTCTCCGAAGTAGAAAAAAAGAAATTATCAGTATTGTAAACAATATGGTGTTGCTTGCTTGAAAAGCCCACATTTCATGTGTGGCTATAAGAGGCAGCGATGGATTGTTACGGGGGCAGCAGCTAATGCATTGGCGGCCTTATATGTGGAAGAACTGACAACAGTCGAGTTCAGGAGGCAACCAAGAGCCCTTCTATTATATTTGCGTATATGCGACCCCCACATTTGAAAGTGCGGTGGACACAGTGAGTGCGTTCACAGGTTGCCTTGGTATGGTGCAACACCCTTGAGTCCTAGCGTTTTGATGTAAAATTGTGATTGTCAAACTCAAAAACCTGTCACACTCACTTGTTAATACCAGAAACACGCTCCAGGCTTTACCATGTTGTGCTGCAATTAGTCATATTATACAGCGCCTACCTGCACTACTACTTTGCTTCAGCACCTCAGAGAACAATTCAGCGATTCCTGATTAATGTAGCAGCACCGCGCCTATAAGTGCAAGCAGAGGTACCTGGCCGGCTCAGTGGGTTCCGCAAGCATAGAAGCAACAAGCGATTGCCTTCATAGTACATACAAGACACTCCCTAAAGGCTTCTGAATATGGAGAGTGGCCTGATTAAATGGGCTCATCATGAACAATAAATGCACCTTCAAGCATCAAAGAAACAGAAGATGCAGGTGTAATGTGGCCAGCAGTACAGGGATACACAGCAAGAGCAGACGGAGAAGTCTCATGATGAGATCAAGCAGGCTTGCCGAAACTGGTGGCCATTGCCATGCACTGCAGCCTTCATGAGTGAAACCTACGTAACGTGGATTAGGGTTATAAGCATATGCTTTCAGATTCTAAAACACAGCACAACAAAAATGGCCACTCAAGAAATTCCTCCTGCTCAGTAACTGGGCTATGGCAGGGTTCACAAGTGAATGTCTTCTAGGCAGCTTCCCATTTCGTCGCAAAATTGTTTTGCCTATCCAATGAATCTGTTCGTGAAACTTCGAAAGTCAGTCTGCGGCAGAAACTGGTGCTGGCCTCGAGATTTTCTACCTATTCCTGAGGTGGTATGTGTGAAGAGCTGGCGCTTGCTAACGCAAAGCACTGAGAATTGGTTTACAGTTCCAAGGTCTCACATGCATGATGGATGGTTCAGCATTGCTACTGCGAGATTGCAGCGCAGTTCAATCTTTGCTGCTCTGTCCTGACCGGGTGCTCGAAGAGTGATATTAGCTGCCTTCGATTTTCGAGGCCGTCTTCAAGACGTCTTGCCGTGTTCGATAGGCAGTGAGTAGAACTGGACAGTACATATCAAGAGTCTGTTATGATCGATGTTTTCTGGCTTAACGAACCTGGACTGCTAGCGTTTGGATGTGTTTGTACAGCTCACGCTGTCGCATATCATGTTCTACTTAACCCTCGGCCTCGGGTGCTTTAGAGTCTTGACAACAGTGGCCACAGGAAGGGGCAGTTTTTTTTGTATTGTCCAGTACAACGCCGCTGGAGGAGTCGAAACGGCTTTTACAAAGATGTAAGGGGACGATGTTAAGCCGTTTCGACAAGCTAACAAATTCTTTCCTTAAAACCTCCACACCGCTGGAGAACTGGCGTCTATTAGTTGACTTGATTAAAATGCTTTAGGCAGGATCGATTGAAAGTTATTGCCCACTCACAGGTGAAAGTAGCGTAGACAGAGGCAGCTGGTTGAGATGGGAGCAAATCCAATGAGCCCATTCCATTGTCAGTCTCTCGTACACGAAGACGGGAGTGGTATGCAGGATTTCCTGAACTTGATAGAGACATAGCTTTTAGAGGGAGAAACCAAAGGTACTTAGTGAGGAGCTGAAAGCATTCAAAGTGCCTTTCATTGCACTATTGGCTAGTCCTGGGTACACCGGGGCAAATATGGAGGATTGAAAGATTCCCATAAGAAAACGCCTCTTGAGGCGTTTTTGTAGGAATAAGACGAGAGTGTTGGTTCAAGTGGCCCAAAACAAGCGATATCATGGTGAATACCCTGATGTTTTTACCTATTGTTTACCAGGGCATTGTGATAAAAAGCGAATAAACCTTAAACTACTACTTAACCAGCCAGCCAGACAAAACACAAAATGAACGACACAGAGCAATCCTTTATTGAATGGATGCCGCAGCTGCGTTTTTGAAGTCAAAAACCCTTAGGACCAATTATGCGCAGAGTACCGCAGATAATATCAGTACTCAAGAGATCCCCGACGCCAGCATCAACGGGGAAACCTGGAAAAGACGAGCGGGTACCCAACAACACTACGTTGAAATTTTTGAGGGAGAGGCGGGGAAGCCTCGACCGAGGAGGATGAACGAGAACAGGCCGATGAAGCCTCTGTTATGCAATAACACAGGACACTTTGGAAGAGACTGGTCGCTGCGGAACTGTTTTTAGTGGATTCTAGGGGAGTTGTGCCGCAAATTAGAGGCAGGGACTACTATGGCGTCGAATGCTCAGAACCACTGGGACGTGAGCCATCACGGGAAGCACCACTCATCAGGGCACCACTTAGATCGGACGAACAACAAAAGCCCTCAAACTGTTGAGCACTGAAGTAATGGGAGAAACGATCACTAGGAGCAGTAATGCTGCGCATGGATTGATATGTTCCGTCACCACGGGATCTAACACGACCCGAGTCTTGCTTGACAGGAGGCGGCGTCTCTGTCTACAGAGGATAGGCGGAGAGGGAACCAGGGAGATTAAAGTAGAAATGCTATTGGAATGTCTGAAGAGCTTATGGTTACTGGAGTATGGTGAGCCGAAGGTTGGCGATAGAGGACTAAGGGCGATGAGCTCATTGATGGGAGTACGTCAGAGACAAAAGCAGGCAATCGTGTTAACGGGGATCGCTACATAATAATCGAGGGTGAGGTAGAACAGACGGTGGCCTGGAGAACACCATTGACGCTTTAGGGCTGCTGTGTGTTACTGGGCGCACAGCAGAGTTGTTTTTCGGCGTATTGGAGCACAAGCATGAAGCGCTGTGATGCAAGGGAGTATCCAAAAGCCTGATTAGCCTGGCACTGGTGCAGCGCTTTTTCTTGGATGCCGGCTTCCCACGTCACGAGGGTTGCTGTAACCCGGCTAGCAGGCAAAGCTCACAAATGAATTTTATTGTTACGTGGCCACCTATGTGGTGTGGCTTATTATTCTAGGGCAGATACCTGGTAGGGCCTGTCCCGTGTGACTTCTTGTGAGGCTATTCTGGCTTAGCAGACATCAGATATCATGGTATTTCTGGTTGACTACGCTGCGTGGAGATATGGACCGCAACTGGTGTAACCTGCCAATGCTGCTCCGAGAGAGATTCGCTGGAGGCGCGTGACCTCTGTTCCAGGACTTACTCAGAAACTGCAGCAAACCAGGCATACAATGCCCTTGCTCGACAGGCTTCTCTCGTGTCGATAGGGAAAGCGTTATGCTTACCACAACTGCCTGCTTAGCGTTACATGTCAAACCGCACGCCGATGCGCGCGTTCCTATCACGAGCCGCACTTCAGCAGGCGCCCACCAGCACTGCAGAGCTCTAGTCAGCATCGCAAAACCTGGGTTCTCTCCTCACGATACCTAGTCCTGTGAATGACACAACGGATCCACCTCCTAAAGCCTTACAGGAGTTTTTGTTTGGTATGTTCGGTTAAGCATCAGCTTACCCTCGGTCCAACAGACTCAGCTCGCGAATTCGCCTCGCTTTGCCGGCGGCGGGCGAGGCCGACAACGCGTCTGTGCGGCCTAGTATGCTGTTCAAAACACGTATCTGGGTTTTCGCGTTCCGTTAGGTTAATCTTTCATAATGCTGTCGCAGGTGCTGACCGCCTGTCGAGCCAAAAGACGTCTTTTTTTTAAGGGTGCTGCCCCCCAAGCGTCCTGTTGATCACCGAATACAATATGTATCGGCGAGACTACGAACCTCCCATATGATAAACTCGGACTCCACAGTGCCATTGCTACACACTACCCTTGAAATGCTGGGCGCCTCCCGAAACTTTTTGACGCTTTACGTAGAAACCGGTCTTTGACAGATAAGGTTTGCACCAAAAGCAGACAGGTAGTAGACTGTTGTCTGTCAAGTGATGGGTCTCTTTGAACTTAAGGTGATGTCGTTTGGTATCCAAGATGCACGCGCCTTGTCGAAGACCAATATCAATGCTTTTCTCTAAGTAGTGTTGGCCCAAAGAGTAGTTGCCCATTTTGACGACAGTCGTATCTAGAGTCTGGACTTAGTCCCTCACGTGCAGCTGTAAAGGCGGTTGCTGAGCACCTTATAACAACATCGATGTACTACGAATTCGGGAATTACAAGGTACCAAGGGAGCAGTTGGAATACTTAGGTTACATCATCGGCGGGAAGGACATTAAGGGTTATGCTGAAGACAGCATGCAATTCTTAACTGTTCAGAGTGCCCACCCCAGGAGACGCAGTTGCGGTAGTCCTTCGGGACTGCCAAACACGGCGCATATTCGTGGCGCCCGAGTTCGCCGACGTTGCATGGCCGCTGGAAGCATATGAGACTACCTGAACTCCACCGCATACATCCGCTTTGAAGCAACCCAAGAAGCGGCTAGTAAAAAATACGGTTCACCCAATTTCCGACTCCACCATACCTGATCACCCTTGAGCTACTGCATCAGGCTATGCCTGAGGCTCAGTATTGGAACGTGGCAACAACCGAGCTCTGTTTAAGCCAGATAATGAACGCTTTACTGAAAAAATACCCCATTTTCACCCAAGATGTTCAAGCATTAGTCAGCGCTTCTAATACATGGGGATACGTGGTTTCCTGTGCAAACGCTTATTCCATACAAATCACCAGGAGTTGGCCTACTTCCAGCAGCCAACTATCTCTAATCCACAATGAAAACACATAAAGCATTAGCTCGATTTTCTGGACAAATTCCATAATATCATGATCAACTATCTGAAATGGCACGCGGTTCTAGGCTGTGGGCGCTGTCGCCTGCTATCCACACTTTGCCAGTGGAGATGCCCTGCACCTGCTCGTCACCACCTGCATCACTTCCTACGGGTGGATGACCGCTATTGCTGCAGCCGCTCATGCGCCAGAACAGCAGCACAGAAATCTGGATCACCAGGGAGCTATTGTGGGGGTGCCAGCTTACTTAGGGTTCCAAGCGATCCCCTTCAAAGCTCACCTATCCCATTTGTCCCCTGAGCCAGTGTCACAAATCGAGGCACCAGAGCGGGTGCCCGATTTGCCTTCCTGCACCGGAGTGTTCAACTGCAGGGACGTAATCGCTCAACACCGGTGAAAGGCAGTCCTTAAATCGCTAGGGCTTCGCTCTTTTGTCCGCTGATGAGGATCCGATACGAGCTCAAGCTTACGCTGCATAATCCAATTGGCCCGACCTCACCAAACCCTCCAAAGTGGTTGAGTGGCAGGAAGGCGAAGAGGGTCATTCCTACGTTAAAAGCAGCACAAAGAGCGCTTTTTCTCATTACTTATTCTCTGCGTATTTGCATACTTGACATGTGGCGCATTCGCGTTTCTCCGCTTCCAAGGTTCTATATGTTATTCGGAGCCATGACCACGTCATTGCCTGCAAATGTCTTGCTTGCAAAGGATGTAGCCATGTTAAGCTAACCTTATGACGAATTACCTTATACAATGCGTGGCACTATGCGAACTTATTGTAATGCCCACGGGGTGTGCTGTGGCGAGCCTGCAAGGTACTGATTAGAGGCCAGGCAGCTTACATCGGCCACCCCGCATTGCCTTCCAACGATTCAGTCTCGTCAAGCTAGATTTTATCACGGATTCCTTTTCTACGATAATAACAACAGTTTAGCTGCCGTTAAGTACACCCATTTATAAGACGACGCACTTCACTTTGATTACCAAGGCTAGTTTAACAGCAGATACGGTTCAGTTGGTCGCATCTCGCCCATTTTGTTTTCGTGGGGTTTCAAAAGTCCTTTTTGATCGGGGCCCAAGATGTCACTCTGACAAGTGGGAACGTCTATGCCAGTCTTTGAAAGTCAAGTGGGTGGTGGCATCCGCATATCACCTTTAAACGGAAGGTGAACAGAATGCATGGACAGATGCTACGGAGTTTGGTTCTTCAATCCGATGGGAGCGAGTGTCAGATCGTGCCTCTCGCTTCTTCGCTCACATAGAGCGCCACCGGTGACCAGGGAGTACCATACTACGGCATCAGGAATCGACATGCTTGGGAGCGTTGCGCCAACACGTACGCCCTATGACCAGGTTCTACACGCAACTGTGTGAGCCGACCTAGAGTCAAATGCTGAAGGTGAAATGACATCAAAAGTTTTAAGCTGCCTCCGAGCTAGGGGAAGTTGAGTGTATTATCGATGTTGACGTTTATATTAATACCGACAATCTCCCGGGTGTGTCCATCTGCTCTAAGCTAGGACCCCGTTACTGCGGACCAGTTTTGATAGTCTACTAGGCTGGCAAGGTTGCCGACAGCGGTGCCATGCCTCCCTGACACAGGCTCCACGATGCTTCCACGCATTGTACCGCATCAAAGCTCGATTAGGCGGCATTCGTACGACGTTGCAAGGGCCAGCAGTCGGTCGCCACTACATTCGGGACACCACAGGGCAGGCATCAGCCACCTACGGAGTGGACTACACTGTGACGGATAATAGTAAGGATGGTTGAATTCGGTATCTGCTCAAATGACACAATACTTCCGAGGACCACGCCACCTGGGAGCAGACTCAACCTTGCACATTGCCTGCATCCCTCCGCGCCTGGCAGCCCAACCAACTCAAGCGGCCCCGACAGGCAACAGCCGGCTCTGCCAGCCTCTCAGCGGTGATGGCCATTGGAGGAGAGCAAGCGGCTGACTGACCGCCGCCGCTTCACGAACCTACCAAAATATGTAAGGCGAGCAGGCTCAAGGCCTAAATCAACTTGGACGGCAGCTGGAGAGGCAAGTGTTAGGGACCCACAATGATCCCTGCAAGATACAAGAGGGACGACGCCCTTGAAGGAAACTTGCAATCGACCCCGCTGACGGAACACACGACGGTCGCCAGGGGGAGAGGAATCCTTGCGAGATGAATGAAAGTGTAGTGCCGAACACTACAATAGCAAGGTTCGGGCAATTTACAAATACATAGACAAATGCTTCTAAACATAAAAAGGCTCAATCAAAGAAACGTTACCCTTTGGCTGTAAGTGCGAGATTTGGCGTCCATGGGGCGTAAATATGAGACACAAAGTATTACGTCCAGGAGCCGGTCTAGTGGACTCCGAGGTCTAAAGCTCGAACACTCATTTTTTCGTAAACGTCACGAAGTGCTTCGCTGCTTTGTGCTTTCTCCATACCAATAACCTGCCTGCATTAGTGTGCGTGTGCGCCGAACAGATGTCGAATAAAACGAACCGCTACCTGACCGCTCATTCAGAATGTAAGCGCGCTTTCTCTGTAACACATCGCCCGCCAACAATAGTAGCCCCCAAACTTGAAATCTGCTGTCTCTTGAGCTGCTAGTAGCGGGCAAGCTAGCAGGAGAAATTTTACCGAACAGCGCAATTTTTAAAAGAGTATAGCAGTGCCATGGTCCAGTCTTACGGCCATAGTCGGTGGCATTGCCACTCAGCACAGCATACAGTTTTTAATCAGCTGTTTCAAAAACTCTGCGTAGGCATCAGCTTGGCTGCTCTACGACCTGCATGTAGTGCGTTCACCACACTCATCAAATGCAGCTGTGGGTTGCACAAAACATGCATTGCTTTTTTTATATAGTATGCGGGCTGACATTACTGCTTTCCTTTGAGAGACACTACCAGCATGGCGATCACTGGCACTGCAGTCAGGGAAGAGCCTCATTGACGTGTGCATTGGCTAGCTGCCCGTAAACAGGGGTGCACATGGTGTCGTCCAGGACAATGCCTGTTGCAGCGTTCGGAGTTTGGGGAGTGTTTTAATGTCTGAGCGGTAGATATACTGAAAACTGTAATACGCTCGACACCGAGCCAGAGAGTCATGATTTAACAATCAAGGACCATCCCAAAAATGTTTCGGTACTAGCTCTCGGCGATGTGAAGGTGTAGTTGGGTGTTAGGTGGACGTCTGGCGGTAGAAAGTGTTTGTAACAACTGTCCATATGGGGTTATGAGCGTTTCGCCCTGCGGGATGCTTTGCCAGCTCGTTGAAACGAACACATATCTGCACGCACGAGTGGCATATAGGAATTCTGCCTACCTCAATCACCGCGTTTAATGTACCCGATAGATTCTTTTCCGTTCTTCCCTCAATGTGCACACTTGGTGACTTAACCTTTTCTATAAAACAACGCATCTGCTGGCAGATGTACAAGCAGCCAGCGTATCGTGAAGGGAGTACTGTTACGCATTCCAGGGCTGGGTTGGTAGGGTGTTCCAGACATAGGACGAGGTGTATTCAGTAAGCATTACCAACAGTGATATTTAAGTTATTTGAGAGAAACTGCACTGGCAGCAGCCGCTTTACAACTGGTATGGGGTATGTCTATGAGATCCACCAAACGCCGCTAAGCACGAATTGAAAATTTGCTGCGCGCCGTTGCATCGGAAACGCCCAGCAACCTTGCGTTATTCGGCTCTGACACAGGCACTATCAGGTTGGTTTTCAATTCACTTGCGAAAGTGACAAATACCGACCACATTGCTTACAGTGGGGGCAGTTTCAATTGGGCATGCGGCCTTTAGTTACGACACAAATCCTATCGCTTTAGTAATCGCACTCGCTTGAAGAACTAAGATGTACGAATGGCTGACAGACCAGCACGCGCTGGGCGTAACTTGGCTACACTCTGATAGACTTGTAAAATTTGCAGTGTCAAGATCCATTCGCTGTCAGCGATTTGCGAGGCGAGCTCCGTAGAGGTCTACAACAGCAATGTAGGGAGTGAAGGCTTGTGGAGTTAAATAGCAAATGCAAGGCCTGTGTCAGGTTGCTATTGGGAGTACGCAGAGCTCTCGGCTGCTAAAGCCCTTTGTAACGTGTCACAATTCCAATCAGGCGGCTATGGCAGCACGCCTCTATACTCAGAAGTCGTCTGGATAACACCGAAATGTTTCTTGATGCGCAGGCGGGGCGGTTAAGACCTCAAACGTTTTGTTCTGCCTACCAGAATCACTGATGATCGAAGTCAATATTCAGGTGCTGTTGAATCAAAGGGTAGAAGATGTAATGTGTGAGATCCTCTTAAGATGATACGTTCTGGTCCACGTTGCAGCTTTTCCATGGTACGGAAATGGGAGACCACGAGGTCTAGGCATTTGGCGCCGTTTTAAGATTTTCACTAGGTGACTTGGGAGAATTCTGTGTAGGTGCCTGTGGAACAACTACCAACAGGCTGTGCTTCCCTCATACGTCAGCCCTGAAGCGTTGCCCTGCACAAGAATATGCTATGCGTCTTTGTGTGGAGACTCCTCAGCAGCACGTTTAGGTGCCTAGGCCTCATGGGCGCACTTCTACACGTATATCACGGTAGAACACCATCAAATGCAAACATCTCAGTCTTCCGGAATCATATAGCCGACCTGTATCTAGTTGAAAACCTATGCGAGTTCTCTTTCGGGGGCTGTGTATGGGTAACAGGCCATCACGCAATTAATCGCATGAATTCCTGGTCAAAAAGAGTAATTTGTAGTATTAGCGCCACACAGATCAAGCAACAGACCGACACCATATACCTGCATGCATTGCATGAACCAGGAATCAGGTGTCACGGAGAGCCGTGCAATCCTTGACAGCAAAGGTTCTCATTTGGTGTACCGGCAAGCCCCGACATCTTCAACCTTCTGGTAAACATTCTTTCAAAAAGACACGCTTTCATGCTTCCTTCGACGTTTGTATAAGTGTGCAATCGACTGTTGCCTTACATACTCAAATTTAGACAGATTTTACTTCATGCCAAGAGATTCCATTGATCTGGTTAAAACAGGGGGCGGATATGTAGACGGTCGATTTTTGTAGACGGCGACACACAGTCGGAGTGGCTCAATGTGGAGCTCTTCTGCGTAGAAAAAAGAGGTCGTCTTTTGTATGGAATGCCCTGTTTTTGTGGTACTGGAGGGTCTCACAATAAGGTGTCAGCAGCACAATGCTCTGGCATGTCCCAGTCACTTTGCAGCTAGGTAGGGTAGTAGGTTATCGAGTATTCATATCTCTGTTCACCTCATATATCATCTTAATTTGTGCAACCCCTTGTGTACTATGTATAACTGTGCAACCACAGCTCTCTTGATAATTCCCCCATTGGTATCTGGCGAAGGTAATAGATTTTTGATATTCCTGAATGCACCGTGCTTCGTGGCTACTCTATTTAAAAGTTGTTATTTGCATCTATATGCTTGGTATGACCTGTTGCTTTGCTGCAGTTAAGGACTGTTGAGAAATGGCAGGGAAATTCTTTCGACACTCACACGCACAGTATATGGTGCCGAGAGAGACCGCAGTAAAACAATGAACATCAGTAAGTAAGAAAGAATCTGATGTAATTCGTATGTAAGCAAAAAGAATCCCAGTCATATGTGCTCGCAATCGTCATACAAGGAAAATAATCTTAATTGCTCTTTTGACGGTAATTGTTTGAAAGTCAATATCTTGCAGTTTTTGAAGATACTGGCACCGTGCGTCGGTTGGAGCTCGCGCGTGTTTGTATTTGCAGCTGCACCGAATGAGGTCTCTCGATAGGAGCACCCGCGTGCAGGGCAGTAGCCGATGATGGGACAATGGCACCACTGAATTGCTGAAGAACGAATACTCAAAACAATTTGGCTGCACTTCTTGTTGGCAGAAAGGTCAAAGCAACCGCAGTAGAATGCTCGTGCTTGTGAAATCTGAATCTATCTACTCTGTGATGTATACCTTCACATTATGAGAAAGAATTTTTCTTCAAAGTGGCTCTTTGGAGTGCAGCGTGGCTTGTTTACAGGTCAGTTACTCTGAATGATTGAAGGTGCTAACCTAGCTTCACATAGATATTTTGACAGATCCATGACGCTTGGAGGCGGTCGATTGAGCAGCAAAGAGGTTGTGCACGGAGGTTCAGAGATATGGCAGGTGTATCAGGGTATGCTGTGTCAGGGAATGCTTCTGTCTCTTTTGCTGTACGGTACAGTTCTTGGTATGTGAATTCCTGCAGATCAAAAACTTGCATACTTTACCCTCAACAGCATACAAAATAAAATATTACTAGTGCACAATTCACATTATGAAAGATGGAGGACGAGCGATTCAATGAAGGCAGCCGATGCGTGGTGATTTTTCTTACTGCTGATTTCTAGGATCTCTCTTCATGCGTGTCATACTTTGTTCAAGCCGCCTAGTGTGAGCTGTATGACTCTTAATTTGTCCCATGCATATGACCACATTCCGCAGTGGTGCACAGGCCCTGTCACCCACGCGATGCTCTGATGCACACATGAGTCAACTCCCTGCATTTTTAGAATGTGTTGAAGCTTTACTTAACGTTCGTAACCTACAGTTTCTGCAGGCGTTGCTACAAGTAGCCAAAAATGGCGTTTGAAAGGTTTAAAATGCTGTCATTTCTGGCTGGTAGGCACTGCTTGATGTGAGCTACGCCTTGCCTATTCCATATTGGGTGTGTCATCCCCACTAGACCTTCCGATTCTGCCACCTAACCATTAATGCCTGAGTATCTACATGAAAGACATAAAACATTTACCTGCTCAAGCCACTGTGAGTTCGATAAGAGACCAAGTAATTCCCAGACTACAGCACTACTACAATGCACATTACTGGCATGGATTTGTGTGTGTGTGTGTGCCAGTGTCAATGCATATTGCTTTAAATGTAGCCCTGCCCTGGAATCTTTGGTGGTGTTTTTAAGGGAGTAGGTTTTGGGGCAAGGTGTTTCAGCCACTGGGACTGACCTATGGAAATTCAATACCTTGAAATGCCTCATTCAGAAGTATGCTTTTGCTGTGTCATCCTTGGGCAAGGGCCATGCTACTCCTCTTTGTATCGTTCCGACTTTAACAGATGGTATTCTTAAAGGAGGCGACTCTGTGACCCCACACTTGTTGTTGCTTGGCAAAGAAACACTCCCTCAATCACTAGTTGGTTGAAAATAAGTGAACCGCATAGTGTTTGGAAACAACAGGCACACAGCCCGCATCCATTAAATTTAACTAGCAAAATGTGAGCTTCAAAAGCATTACCATTCCACGCGACAGCTTAGGTACGATTACAGACACTAATGCTTAGTCTGAGCCTGGTGGTTTGTCTTCTGGCTGTTTTGGGTGTGTTAGTACTCGTAAGGGACTGCCACTTTCAAGTTAGGCGCCTATGGGAACAGCCAAAGAGTACTAGGTTTCCTTTATAAAGGTACCAAACAACTTCTCATCAAAGTATTGATATGTAACCCTGTTTGCGCTTATGCTAACCTCCCGGCTCTGTCGCAAAGTTTCAACTGCGCATGCACCCCGTCCCTAGCCTCTTCTTTACAATCGTAAATAATCAGGAGGTCGCGTCTGGAGAAACTTTTCCACATGGTTTTAGAGCTAGTTAGGCTTCTGCAGAATAATCGATATTGGGTGCCGGGGTCACGGCAAGTTCAAAAGTTGTTGTCGACATAGGCACTCGCTCACTTTTCACTTCTGTCTTCTCTTACATTGCCGCCAGCTGCATAGCTCGCCCATATCACATGATGAAGTAAATTAGTGTTTACTCTCTGGTGTTGATCCATGTCACGTCCCTTCCTGACGTTCATTGTGTGTTTTGTACTGGTGGGGTACAACTGATAGTGCATTCTGCCTTGCCCTGAATTATATTACACATACAGGGTCACATCACATTTGTGACATGCACCTTTCCGTTGCATGTTTTCTTTTGCGCAGGGGATAGGGACTGCTATGCTGCTTTTTGTGCTTGCACAAGTCATGCTTCGGTTAGGGCGGAGAGCTGTGGATTTTATTTACGCAAGGCATGATGCGTGCCTTTTACCCTGGGCATTTCATGTGTAAAGGTCACATTTCAGTTACAGGGCGGACAATTAGCAGCTAATGGAGCAAGACGGCACAATACGGCGTTCAGGATGGCATTGTTGTGCAAAGCCAAGGTTTTTTTTGTTTAATTTTGTTTGAAACAACAGTGTTTATATGTTCCGAACAACTGATGGGTAAATTCTGTGAAACTGGCGAAATGTTTTGCAGTAGTAGGTGCAGGTGTTGCATCAAGCTGAGAAAAAGCATCCAACAATATGATGGGTATGAACGGGTTGCCAGTTTTTGAAGCCTTTGTGTGTAGAGGAACAAGTTAGATTACTGCGTCACTTGCTGGCGAATCGGGATGAAGCTCTTAACTTCCCTGGTCCTATTAGTGCGCCATAGAGTCGTTTTTAGGTCTATTTAAGGAGTCTAAACGTCGCCAATATACCCTGGGACACTCGCTCGTGCATCAACAAATGTTTATTGTTTCCATAGGGATTTTCTGTAAAACAGGTTCCAGAGTACCTAGGCCTCTGAATGTAAGGCTGCTTTGCTGCTAGCACTTTGTGCCTCTCCTTGGTCATTTATCTTTTCACGTATGACGGAGCTCGGAGAGGCCCACTAGTTGCTGTGCATCAGTGTGTAAATAATGCGGGCCTCCAGAGCACATAGCAATATCCACAGATTACGAATTTTCTCACCATACTCTAGATCCTTGAAAAAGCCCAACAAAACGTCGAATCACTAATGGTCAGAAGAAGCCACGAAACAGCATTAGAACATATAAGCTGAGGGTTATCACTAAAATAGATTGCGGTACGCGCTACACTATACAAGGTCAAAGAAAAGGAAGCTACGGCACACCACATATGGAACACGTTCTAGCACCGCATGGGGATTCCCTCAAGAAAGTATTTCTTTAATGTATGTGCTTTGGAAAATGTAAATAACCCTGCAATACCTGGAGTATCTACTGTCGAATCACGCCCCTGCACGGGGATCAAACTCGGAGGGAGGGAAAACGAGTGCAGTCAGCAGGGGTACCCGCCGTGAACCACATAATTTACACGGAATGCATCAATCTGAAACGACAAAGTTCTATAATCTTTGTGAAGAAAAAGGAAAAGTCAAATTAACGACGCTTGCCAGCCAGCACCAGCCCGTTTTCGCTGACTCACTGGTCCACCTTGTTCCCAGAAGCAGCTGACGCCCCTTATGCTGATTATGAAAAGGAAGCCACTCCCACACTATACAGTTGCGTGAATTGCCTTTACCCGATTTTTGGGACGTTTTTTGATTCTGAGTATAACTAGAGCAGGGTTCAAAGCTATTGCTGTGGGCCCCCATGGCTACGATGATCTTCCTTTACTGGCTTCCGCTTGTTTTTGCCGCGTTGGTGAGTGCCGATGTTGAGCAAAAAGGCGACATTCCTCTAAATACAGGATTGGCTATCAGCTTTGACAAGGCTGGCAGTGCAGATCTGACAAGTAATCAAGCGATTACAAGGACCCAGCTACAATCATTCCAGAAGGATAAAGATGGCTTTTCGAGGAAGAAAAAGTTCTCCCTGGCGTTGGCAGCAGCTTTTGGAATTCTTCTGGTTACCTTGCTGGTCTTGCACCGGTCTAAACTCCCAAGACTTCTTGGCTTCGTCGAGTCTGTAGATCGAGATGGCCTTTCTGAAGAGGTGAGTACCACTGGCTAATATAGTCTGTTGCATGATGGTAGCATTCTCGCAGAGAGTCGACAGGCAGCATAAATGCTGAATATCAAGATTTTCTGGAACGCAAGTAGGGCACGGCGTTGTGTTAAGCATGACTAGGTATCGACCCCAATCCAGTCGTACATCAGCACCGGATAACACGGACATAGCGAATTTTGCCATGTGGTGGGGGTAAGTCTGTGATTCAAGCGTGGCTGAGTCAAAGGGATAAGCAGCTTTGTAAGTGTTTCACCATCTGCAACAAGACGCTGCAAATCACAATGGATCTCCTGCGAAAGGCAAGTCGTGTGAATGCTAACCAAGTATTAAATTGGCAAGCATTGTTCAAACTGTATGGCGTTCACGTTGCTCATTCATCTGACTCTCTGCATTTTTGAGTGGGGCATGGAAAGCTAGCCAGTTGCTTCCAGATGAGGGCCTACCTACAGGGATACACTAGATAATGAGAAGCAAAATGGCCACTGTGTCGCGATCTTTTTTGAATTTGAATTAACGGCGGGCCTTCAATGTGCGTGGGTCCAGTTTATTACTCTGTTGGGGAATGGACGTAGGGTTGCTAAACTGGTTTTCTGACTTCATCTGGCTAGTGGATGCGGCACTGGCAGTACTGGTGTGCGTGCATATTCGGACGGCTTGTTGTGAAGGACAAACCCTAAACGTCTTGCTACAATTTCTCAGATGATGCTGTAATTCGCCAACTTGGCTAGCAGAGAACTGTTGTGCTCCTAAGTGTAAAAAGCGCTAGGAGCAAGCAACAGGCGGCACTGAGTAGTTCGACGGAACCTGCGCTTTGCCACAACCGCGATCACAGGCCCGACGTTTAAACACATTATCTGACCTGCGATGTAATGCGCTGTCAAAAAAAATATCTGGGCACCTTGATTGGCAAAGATTCCTTGGCTGGTGGTGTTCTTGCTACTGTATTTGATGAGTAAATGTGAATGAGTGCTTGAAAGTACGTTGAGCAGTGTATCGAATGGGGACGACAGACAATCCATTACACTGTGGCGCACACTCGGCCTCGAGATACCCGGTTAACCTGCATGGCTTTACAAATACTGAGAAGCTACGTGTGCCGTTGGTCGTCCAGCTGCTGTAGTAATTGTGAGCACGCCAGGTTGAGTTCTACAATTACCACAAGTGTTAATCGCTGATGCGATTTCCTATAGCGCAACGTGGTGTAGTAGGTACTTGCTGTAGCTAAGATCCAATGTGGTTGATTGGATGGCGCTGGAATATATCCAGGGGTGGCCGTTTAGCGTTCAGAGTGCACACATACCACAGCACACGTGCATGTAAATTGCCATCCATAGTGTCCGCCTTTGAAGGTGGAAAGGCAGTGAGGGTGACAGCTGGAAGCATCGCCGGATAGGTTGCACAGCCTTTTGCATGGAAACCGCTGTTTGGACAGTCGGAACCAAGCTGTAAGTGCAGTGCCGGATGGACATGTGCTCGAGTGCACATCGGTCGTCACTGGGCGTCTGCGGGCTGCTTGACTGGATTGTCGTTTATGGATGTGCTTTTCATGAGTGCATAACAGTGATGCCGTGGTGGGGGGATTAGTTTGGGCATTGGCCGGTACTTTGCTCAATATGTGGCCTTCGGGTGCCAACTCAGTAATTCAATGTACATTATTGTGTATTTCCTGCTAGGGCCGGATGCATGACACATTTGAGCCCGCGATTGAGCAGGGGAGTCAATGACAAAGTTACTTGTAGGTAGAAAGGCGATGTAGTGTGTAGTGGTAATGACAATTTAGGGTGAAGGGTTGGGATTTGTGCTGGTTTGTCGGGGCTTGATTACGTGCAGGAAAAGCCAGTGAGCGTTTGACGCGCATGCTGCTGAGTCGAGTTTGTATTTTTGAATTGCTGGAGGTAGTGCTGTGCTTTGAAGGTGGAGCAGCATGGGGGTTGGCGGATGCACTTTGGTGCAGAGCTGGATATGCTATACTGAGTAGTTTTCTGAAAGCAGTTGTGCGCGCTGCGAATTTTGGGGTTTGGCGTCTTGGTTTTCAGAACTGCTTGCAGCGTGTCGTGTGGGCATGTGGAGGACTTTAATAGAGCTATGGGGAGTGTATGTTCACAGTGTGCTACATCCCCGGCTTCTTGATGCTTGAGTGTGGTTTACGGAGTTTACGATCATGCCTGTTTTGTTAAAGGACGCTTGGGCCTTGATGGAGATGAGGCGCTATGTTAGTAGTACAGTGCGTGTTAGTGTTTGTTGCTTGCTAGGATTGGATGCAGGGATCGTTTGCGTGGGGATTTGTGTAGGGGAGTAAATGGCGAGGTGGCGTCCTTGTAGAATATGAACGATGTCGGGATGGTAGTGGAAAATTGGCGTGGAGGGTTGATCTTTGTGCAAGGTATGTGGGTTTGTGTATATGAGGAGATGTAAGTGAGTGCTTGTAGCACAGGCTGTTTCGTGCGCTTGTGTTTTCGAGTTTTCCATAGCAGTGCCTCCCATCGAAGCTGGAGGGGCATTGGGGTTGGCGGGTGCATTTAGAGGCACAGATGGGGAGCTCGTATTGAATTGTTCTGTGAACGTTTCTGTGTGCTTGTTGGCAGTTGGCATTATGTTGATTGTCAAGCAGATAATGTCCTTCCCTCTTGGCATGTGTCCGATGATGCCGATGTGAGTAATGGATGTTTGCCTGTGTTCCCATATATGTTTGTTTATGCTTGGTCGTGCTTTGGGTAGAATGTGGTAATGCCTGGATGTGGGAGGGTGTTAGAGCGTTGGTGGGCACGAGAAGCTCATTTAGTAATAAAGTGCGTGTGCTTGCTTGCTACTTGCGAAGAGTAGAAGATTAGACACAGGACATGTGTGCGCGAGTGCTTACGTATGAGAGTGAATGGCAAAGTTGCATGTTGGTAAAAGGGAAATGAGGAATGGAATGATAATGAGAATTCCATAAAGAAGCAGGGGAATAGTGCCTGTATCGTGAATTAAGGAGCAAGGGTTCAGCAGTTTATCCGCCGAGGAGCGCTAGATAACAAGAAGACCCAGTAGTTTGGGTACAGTTTGTGGAAAATGTTTGGGGTAATTTATTTTCACCTTCAGGTTTGTGACATTACGCAGCAACATTGTTGCCAAGCATGGGGGGATGTAAGCCACTTGTTTGTCTCTGGATTGAGTGGGCGCGGTATTTTGAAAAGGATTGTGTGATGTGCTGCCTCGTTGAATGTTTGGCTCTAGTTGTAGACTGAGCAAAGTGCAAAGGCTATGGTGGATTGAAGAGTATTTGAAGTGCGTTGCATCTGCAGCAGCAGTGAGAGGATCTTTCAGGCTTAATCAAGCTGCCATTGGTGTTTTTTCTTAGTTGCCTGTAGAGACAACTCTGCTCTCAGGGGTTGGTTTGCAAGGGGCTGCGTAAAATGAATCATGGTATGTATCTGCGAATCCCTTGCATAGAACCCACAGCAATCATTACTTCTATAGTATTTATTCTTGCCACGTCTGAATGTGAATGCGCAAGAATAACGATCGGATGAAGAGCTGTAAGCCCTAGTTGTCTTGCACTTCGTACATGCAGCTCAGCTGCCGCACAATGATTAGAGGGGGATCTGCCGAAAAATACCGAAAGAAAGAGCACTTTTAAAACGTCTGCAAGAACTGAAGGCCTTTGGCTAGTATATCGCTCATGCAGTATGCTGGCCATTTCCAATGAGTTTGATCGCGAGCTCACGCAATACCCGCATCCACGGAAGACGTTTGGGTGACTTTGTTGAATACATTTGTGAACATCTGACTCAAATTGAGTGCCGGTGTTGCAGTGACGTTCCAACGTTCGTGAAAGACATGATACTTCACAGCAAAAGCAGGCACCATGAGCAATCGTTCAAGGGGGCAAAGGCACGCAGCTGCATGCCAACGGGTTGCTGGAGGGTTGTTAGGAACCGTGTGGATTGGTTGGGCCTTGCTCTCTTTTCACTTCAACGAGTCAGGGACGCTATGTGCCAACGCGTTGGTAGCAGCTACTTGTGTGTAGAACGAATGTATGGACAGTGAGGCATTTCTTCCTACTTGAAATTTTTTCGTCGGGGTGTCTAGCAGCACGGGAGTGGAGGACTCATGCCGGCATATGCTGGACGCGTGGCAGACCCTCCAAGAAAGTTTTTAAAAAGTTTTTGATCTGTATTTGCTAATCCTCTGCGCAAAAAGGAACAGACTCTATTAGTAGTACATTTTGTGGCTTTGCTTGAAAGCTGGTACGGGATCGTGGTGTTCCCTGACCCGACGAATTCAACCGCAGATTGAATAGGTCAAACATAGGCTCAGGTGGCACTAGTGCGAACTGTGGGCACTTCATCCTGCACGCTGGTTTCCTCAGGCACAACGTTTATTGCGGCATGTCGTGGGCGTATGTATGGTTTTAATTTGTGTTGATAACTATGCCAAAGTTTTCACACCTATTCCAGCTGTAAGATGTGGCTGGATCTCTCACAGGTGCTGCGGGTTGCTGCCACCATGCGGACAAGGTATTGCGCGGCGCATGGATGAGTAGGTAGCTTGTTGAAAACTGGCCGTGCGCAGCTTCCGTTTGTAAACGGGCACATGCTGCTTTTTGCTTCGTTAATGACATGGAATCGTGGTCGTGCGCTGTTTAGAAGCTGGCCGTTTGCTGTCCAAAGGTGACCATTAATTAGGCACGTGCCTTCCGTTATTTGCTAGCACTTCTGGTGTTCAATCTTGTAGCTCAGCTGCCATTCACTTGTCAGAGTGAGTTGCATGCAGAGCATGTAAAGGCAGTCCAGAAGTGCCTGCAGAAAACGAGGACCTCTCGCTTCGTCTGCTGCGCTTGCAGGTGTCTGATGACATTGTGTTGGCAATGCGTTTGGTCACGAGCTAAAGCCATACCCATTCGGTGAAAGGAGTTGGCAATTTGAATGTGGAGCACTGTGGTGATCATCTGCTGCTGCTTGAGTGATGCTTATATACTGGTTGTTTATTCCCTGTGGGCATGCTGAAACTACGCAGCACACGCAGGCCCCATGAGCCTCTGTTTGAAAGTAACAAGCAAACGCACATATATGACGCTTCAGTGCATGGTGGAAAGCAGCTTAGAAGTAGCATAATTATGCAGTCAAATGCTAAGCGCATAGTACCTCCGTCCGGCCCCCCCCTCAATAAAGCGAATACTCAGGAAGCGGTGACTTGGATTGCAAGACAAACGCACGAGTGCAAGGTAAGGCATGTAGTTTAGCTATATCCTTGACCAGAAGAGGCTGATGACCGTGCATAGGCCGCAGGTTTTCCTATTTCCTTATTGCGAAGGCACTATACGGGAGGTGTTTTCCAATTGACAGGGCCAGGCCAGATCACCTAGCAGTCGTCAGGACTGTCGATCCTGCGCGTGAAATCTGTTCAAGTGTCATCCGGGCGAACTGCATGTGGCCAGAGCAGCAGTAACTATACCGCTCCTTACATCTGATTTGTGGGAATGGGACCAAGTGGAGTGGTGGTCCAGTAGGTGCGTAGTTGTGTTCCATGGCATGTGTTTGGACACGTGGTCAGTTGCTTGCAGTGTATGGAACCCCATCATGCGTTGGCGCAAGAAAGACAAGTAGTTGTAGCACGTGTGCATCGGCTAGGTTCTGCCAAGCCTTAGATGCTAATGTAATTAGAGGGCCGTCAAATGTTTCCACATTACATGATCCAGAAAGTATGCACTTTGCGTCCAGATGTGTGTCGGTTGCAGGAGGCAATGGTTCCTGCAGCTTAGTTGCCTAGGCTAATGACAGTACCTAGGTTCTGTGCTACACTGATATCGTTAGCACTGTTGCTTAGTGCAGCTGCACGGAAAGGAGTTGGCTACGCTATGCACTTGAGGTTGGTTTCACTTGCGCAATTAGAAAATGCCCTTTTATGAAGCAAAAGCATAGCAGAACAAGGGGACGACGGTGATATCTTCGTGCTCTGCCTGGATATTGTATTGTCAAACTGGAGCAACGCTATATGAAGCTTATTTGAGACGATCACGTCGTTGGTGGGAACAAATAGAAGGAACGTTTTGTTTGGGTATGCGGTGATTGGGTGTGATGCTTGCTTGGCAAAATACTATGCGCAGCACTAGAGGCAGCCGGCATGCGTGATGCAGTAATGTGTGTTAATTGACATGATTTGTGTGAGCATGTTGCCTGCACAAAGTGTACGTGAGGTAGTCCACTTACTGTGGATTGCCGTTTCTCATAGCGTCCCCACAATTTTTGGTGAAGCGCAGAAGCTTTCCGCAGTTGCGCTTGATTATCACAAGACCAATGTTCTGTCGACGGCCGCATTCAGAGGTGCTGATTTGAAACTAGGTGAAGGGAAGCCTCAATGCTTGCCGTCCACGTCCATGCCACCCCTTGCGTTTTCGTCAAGTTGGTCAGCGAGGGGAAGTGTCCATTTGGCAGGATTCTTTTCAGCTGCACAATAGTACTCAGGTTGGAATATTTGGAATGTGGAGGGCGGGGAAAATTGGCAAAGGCTGCTTAGCGAATTGTATTGCTGAGCCCTTGGGGTCCTTGGCTGAGGGAAGGCTCACAGCGCGGGTGGTACTGGCCTTACTTCAGATTGTTTGTTTTCAGTAAGCCATCCTCTGGCTAAGCAGGGCAACGGCAGTGGCCTGCGTGCTCGTTGCTTCTGGCGGGGGGAAATGTGTTGGTTACATTGGCCTGCTGTAGCCTGTCTGGATGTTGCTGGCGGTCCTGCGTGTTTGAGGTGTGTCTTCTATAATTAGGAGCCACTGGTCCAAGCTATCGAGCACACATGCACCGCGCGTGGCTTTGCAAAAAACAACAGGCTGCGCTTACCCATTCGCGGAAGTAGAATGCTTAGGAGTCAATCGAGATGACATGTGCAAAAGTTTCTTTGTCAGATGGCGTGTCGTGCCTACTGACTCGGGAGTATTTAACTTCGGCTATTACGAGCTGCGGGTCGAAGACTTGGGCAGTGGAGCCTATTAGCAGGAACGCACTGCATCTTCGTGCGTCCTATGCATGTGGTCGTTCTCACGTTTTCTTGCCGTTTGCCTCTTTGATTGTGCTGCTGGCTCTAGCTGAATTCTACACGAAAACATTTGTCGATTTTGCAAATTATTTGGATGCCTGTGGGAATAGATCATGCCAGCGTAATTGTATGGCGGACGGGGTTCTTCAGCTGTTGTTTAAAGCCGTGTTGTGGGTGTTCGTTGGGCAATAGGGTGGCAGTTTTTAGTGGGTGGGTTAGTGTTATTATCTGCTACCAGGTCGAAGGGTACTGGTAGAGCACTAGGCTCTGTAGGGGGTAATTGCGTGTGGAATTTACTGCAATTAAACCAGCCCACAGCTATGTACGGTGTAGGGAGCAACGATGGTAAGCTGGTTGCAGACCGCGCCATTTCCCATGTTTTCAGAAAGTGGGTTTGGCTACAGGTGAAAGATGTTTTTCGGTTTGGGCGTTCGTGCGCAGCTCTTATGCGAGAATAGTTGTAACATAGTGTAGCTTCAGCGTTTGCCTTGTATGGATGTTTGAAAGCCACCTGGCGTTTGCAGCTGTGTCTGGATGCGATGCGAGCATTTCACTGTTCATGGTACATGTGCGAAGTGCAGTGTGTGCTTCCACGTGTACCGGCAGACAGCTTGCGATGACCTTCTATTAATGTTATATGTTGCATCTGCTTGCAGTGCTGTGAGCAGCAGAAGGGATCGGTGTTGCGAAGAAGCTTTTCAGACAACGTCGTCCACCTTTGATTGTGGTTTGTTGCCCTGTCCTGCCCACGTTCTGTGCTAGTTCCGTATTCGTGTAAATCAAAAGCTGCCTGTGCGGCATTGACATGTTAGTAGTATGGACTGCGTGAGGAAGGCTTGAATTTGGATGAAATATGTTAGAACAGATGCCCTATATAATGCTGGATGGAGTGCAATTGCTGGGCGTGTCAGCTGGCAGGAAAGTAGCCTCTAGCCTCTCCGTGAAGCTGTGCTATGATTAGGTTAACGGGGTGGGAGTAGTTGCGGCCTAGCTCTTCTAGTGTATCCGCGAGCTCAGGATGTAGGCTCTGGGGTGGCAAGTGCATGCAAGAGGTCATACATGCTGACCCTGCGGTGCCTGTTCTTCTTTACAAGACTTTTATACAGTATATGTGCGGTAGCCACCAATTTCGAGTGCTGGTTTTGATGGATCCTAGGGTAGCAGCGTGTTAGAGCGTCACTAGTCAGTTCACCAGATGAAAGCATGCCTTCGATGTCCGTTTTGCGAGTGCCAACGCCATGGTTTGGTTGCCCTGTTCGCCAAGAAGTGCTAGGTAGCAACCAGGCAAAGTGAATATGGTAACGGTATGTAGTTAAGGAGTTAGACGAGCAGAATTTGTACCTTCAGGTCTGTGACTTTACGCAGCAGCATACTTCGAGAGCACTCAGCGGTCTACGCATATGTTTTTGTTTGTTAGATGGTTTAGGCTGGTGCCGATCAGGAGAATGTCTGCTTGCATCCATTTCGTGCTGACTCGTAGAGTGGTTGGCTGTAGATGCAGGGTGAGCAGACTGCATAGGTTGTAGGGTCTGCAAATGCACTCAAAGTGTGTTACAGGTGAGGCAGTTTTGCGAGGCAAATTCGACGTATTCAGGTTCATCAAGGTTGTCAGTAGTGTTTCGGAATAGCTGTATTTGAACACAATGTGTAGCGGACGGTTCTTGAAAGCCTGCGTGCACCGGACAGTGAAGAACAGACTATGATATTCATTTGCGAATTCCCTATTGAAAAATGGTGTCACCCATAAAATGTGGACTATTTTACGTTGGCACGCGTGTAGTGTTGAACTGCTAGTATAATAACTGTTGGTATCTCAGTAAGCCACCTGAGTTAGCGTGCTCGTGGTGTATCAGTTCAGAAGCGCATGCGGGGAATGAATGCATTCGGCTGGTCTTGCGTAAGCAGTTGCTTGGTGGCATTTGGTCCATAATGTGTTTGGTCATATGCTAAAGCCTGCATGTGTGGAGCACGTGAAAGTGCTAGTGTAAAACAAGCTGTGATTATCTGCTTCTAATTGGATGATGCTTTTGTACTATATGTTTATTTTCCGTGGGCAAGCTGAAACAGTACAGAACACGCACACCCCACGAACATCTGACCAGAAGCAGCAAGCGTACACAGACTCATGAAGACACGTTGGTGCGGGATGGATACCAGCCCCGTGGATTAGTTCGGACTAGAGGCTAGTCGGGTTTAAAGAGTGAGGGACGCTTTGTGGAATGGCGTTAGTAGCAGCAAGTGGGGCATGGGTCGAGTGTGTGGAAACCTAAGCATGTGTCGCTATCGGAGGTTCGGTTGCCATTGTCATCAGCCTAGAGGTGGCCTAAGCATGCCGCCAAATGCCTACTTCAAAGTAACGCATTCCCACACTGAACCGTAAGAAAATAGCATTGTAGAATTCAAGCGCAACGCACAAGTGTGAAGATAGGCATGTATTCTGGCGCTATGGTCAGAGAAGCCTGAGGACCGTGGAGTAGCTGTAGTACCTTCGTAAATTGCTGGTGTATTGAATGCGAACGATGCGCTGAGGCGGTGGCTTTTCTATGCGTGGATGCGTTGGTGGGGTCAACAAGTGGGTTGTGCAAGGCTAGTGCAGTTTTGGTGTGGATGGGCAGAAGCATTCAATGGGTACTTGGTGCTGTTTGGTACCACTGATCTCTTAGATTTGTTGCTGTGATTGTTGGTTCAAGCACCCAGACGCCAATATGTTTATGCTATTCCAGTAGGACGTTGCTTTGTCGGCAGCGCCTCTGCAAGCTACTGCAGTGACTGGATCCAATGCGCAAAATCAGTGTAGGCGTCGTCGAGTCGTATTGTTCGTGCTCAGAAACAATCCCAGTACCAGCCCTTGAAGCGGATATGTGAGAATGGATCACGCAGAGTCGTTCTGTATCAAATGAAGGATTTTGTTTCATGGTGTATGTCTGGGGACGCGAATAGTTATTCTCAGCGTACGGAGTCTCCATGCGCATTTGCCCATGCGAGGCGAGTCGTTTAGCACCCCCAAAGCGGCTAGGAGTCGCCAATGCTCCGTTATGGAATTGATCCAGGGGCTTCCAAGCGTTTTCACGCTGCATGACTCAGGAAGTAGGTGCTTTGCTTCATGACGTGTGACGAATGTAACGAGGTGACGTTTCCTTTAGCAAATGCATCTAGCCTTACACCACCACCTAGCTTCTGTGTTGCACTGGTATCGCTAGCCCTGTTGCTTTGTGCAGGCACGCGGAGAGGGGTAGGTTGCGTACTGTGCTTGACGTGTGTATCACATGGCTGCACAGACATTTCCCATTGCTGTGGCAGACGCAGAGAGCCACAAAGACAGTTCCGAGTGACATCCTTGGCCAGGAGAGCCTGAGCACCTTCACGTGGTTGGAGTTCTTTGATGTTCCGCTGTAGTACTGAATGAAGGCTTTGCCCTGATGATGCGCATTTCCTAATGTCGGCCTGCGTTGGCAATGTTCAGCCAGTGGGTTGTGCAAGGCATTTGCGGTTTGGGTGTGGGGGAAGATAAGCAGCCAATGTGTCGTAGCTGTTGTTTGGTACTACTGGTTCTTTTGACTTGTGGTGCGGAGTGTTAGTGGAGACTCGCAGGCGTCCGTGCGTTTAGGCGACTTTGGCAGGACGATGCAGAGTTGGCAGATTGTCTGCAAGCCAGTGGCAGTACGACTCCTGTGCTTGAATCTGCGTTGGTGTCGTCGTGTCGTATTGGATATGCTCAAAGCAACATTATCAATAGAAGCAGTAGAGTGGCTTATGTGAGTATGGGCTAAGCGGAAATTGATGCTTTGTACGATGTGCAGGCTTGTTCCATCGCATGTGTTTGGAGAAGTGGTCAGTTGTTTTCAACGTATGGAATACCTATTTGAGCTTGGGCATATGGCGAGAGTGGTTCTTGCAGGGGCCTATCGGCTAGCACTTGCCGTCGCTTTGATGGGTTATCGATCTGGAGGCTGGTGAACATTAGCACGCTGCATGAATCAGGCAGTGCGCTCTTTGCCTCCAATCGTGTGGGGTGTACTATGTGATTTTACCTGTAGCTAATGCATGTAGGCTCAGGCCAGCACCTAGCTTCTGTGCTGCAGTGGGATGGCTAGCAGTGTTGTTATGTGCAGTTGCACGTTGAGGAGTAGGCTGCACACTGCACTCAAACTGTGTTTCACTTACATCACAATATATTATCTATTGCTGTAGCAGAAGGTGAAAGCGACAAGAGGAGTAGCGGGTGGCATCCTTGTTCAGGAGAGTCTGAGCACCTCCGAGTGACTGGAGTTCCTCGATGTTTCGCTGTAGTACTGAATGCAGGCTTTGCCCTGATGATGCGCATTTCCAAATGCTGGTTTGCGTTGGCGATGTGCAGGAAGTGGGTTGTGCAAGGCATTTGCGGTTTGGGTGTGGGGGAAGATAAGCAGCCAATGTGTCGTAGCTGTTGTTTGGTATTGCTCGTTCTTTAGAGTTGTGGTGCGGAGCGTTACTACAGACCCGCAGGAATCTTTTCGTTTGGGTGAATCTGCCAGGGCGACGTCAAGTTGGCAGATTGTCTGCAAGCCAGTGGCAGTACGACTACTGTGCTTGAATCTGCGTTGGTGTCCTCGTGTCGTATTGCATGTGCTCAAAGCAACATTATCAATAGAAGCAGTAGAGTGGCTTATGTGAGTATGGGCTAAGCGGAGTCGGTGTTTCTTTTGATGTACTGTCTTGTCCTGTCGCATGCGTTTGGAGAAGTGGTCAGTTGTGCTCAATGAATGGAATCCGTGTGCGAGCTTGGCCATATGGCGAGAGTAGCTGTAGCAGGGGCCTATCGGCTAGCGCTTGCCGTCGCTTTGATGGGTTATAGATTTGGAGGCTGGTGAACATTAGCACGCTGCGTGACTCAGGCAGTGCGCTCTTTGCCTCCGATCGTGTGGGACGTAGTGGGTGTATTTTGCTGTAGCTAATGCATGTAGACTAAGGCCAGCACCTAGCTTCTGTGCTGCAGTGGGATGGCTAGCAGTGTTGTTATGTGCAGTTGCACGTTGAGGAGTAGGCTGCACACTGCACTCAAACTGTGTGTTTCACTGTCACCCCAATGTATTATCTATTGCTGTGGCAGAGGCTGAAAGCGACAAGAGGAGTAGCGGGTGGCATCCTTGTTCAGGAGAGCCTGAGCAGCGTCGAGTAACTGTACGTCTTTGGTGCTTCGCTGTAAAACAGAGTGCAGGCTTTTTGGTGATGGCGCGCATTTGATAATGCTGGTTTGCGTTGGCGATGTGCAGGAAGTGGGTTGTGCAAGGCATTTGCGGTTTGGGTGTGGGGGAAGATAAGCAGCCAATGTGTCGTAGCTGTTGTTTGGTACTGCTCGTTCTTTAGAGTTGTGGTGCGGAGTGTTAGTGGAGACTCGCAGGTGTCCGTGCGTTTAGGCGACTTTGGCAGGACGATG